>NC_083740.1:17485918-17752367 GCF_033458585.1 Syngnathus typhle
AACCAGAGTGACGGGAGCGGCACAATTCAGAAAAAGCGCTCAGCTCGCCGAGAAAATGCGATTTAAGCAATAAAATTAAAAATGCTTATAAAACATAAACCAAACGTTGGAGGTGGTCATTTCTTCATGCGCAGTGATAAACTCGGCACTCTAAAGCACCCGAGAAGGTTTTTTTCCATGCCAACCTAACCAGAGTGACGGAGCGGCACAATTCAGAAAAAGTGCTCAGCTCGCCGAGAAAATGCGATTTAAGCAATAAAATTAAAAATGCTTATAAAACATAAACCAAACGTTGGAGGTGGTCATTTCTTCATGCGCAGTGATAAACTCGGCACTCTAAAGCACCCGAGAGCGTTTTTTTCCATGCCAACCTAACCAGAGTGACGGGAGCGGCACAATTCAGAAAAAGTGCTCAGCTCGCCGAGAAAATGCGATTTAAGCAATAAATTAAAAATGCTTATAAAACATAAACCAAACGTTGGAGGTGGTCATTTCTTCATGCGCAGTGATAAACTCGGCACTCTAAAGCACCCGAGAGCGTTTTTTTCCATGCCAACCTAACCAGAGTGACGGGAGCGGCACAATTCAGAAAAAGCGCTCAGCTCGCCGAGAAAATGCGATTTAAGCAATAAAATTAAAAATGCTTATAAAACATAAACCAAACGTTGGAGGTGGTCATTTCTTCATGCGCAGTGATAAACTCGGCACTCTAAAGCACCCGAGAGCGTTTTTTTCCATGCCAACCTAACCAGAGTGACGGGAGCGGCACAATTCAGAAAAAGCGCTCAGCTCGCCGAGAAAATGCGATTAAAGCAATAAAATTAAAAATGCTTATAAAACATAAACCAAACGTTGGAGGTGGTCATTTCTTCATGCGCAGTGATAAACTCGGCACTCTAAAGCACCCGAGAGCGTTTTTTTCCATGCCAACCTAACCAGAGTGACGGGAGCGGCACAATTCAGAAAAGTGCTCAGCTCGCCGAGAAAATGCGATTTAAGCAATACAATTAAAAATGCTTATAAAACATAAACCAAACGTTGGAGGTGGTCATTTCTTCATGCGCAGTGATAAACTCGGCACTCTAAAGCACCCGAGAGCGTTTTTTTCATGCCAACCTAACCAGAGTGACGGGAGCGGCACAATTCAGAAAAGTGCTCAGCTCGCCGAGAAAATGCGATTTAAGCAATAAAATTAAAAATGCTTATAAAACATAAACCTAACGTTGGAGGTGGTCATTTCTTCATGCGCAGTGATAAACTCGGCACTCTAAAGCACCCGAGAGCGTTTTTTTCCATTCCAACCTAACCAGAGTGACGGGAGCGGCACAATTCAGAAAAAGCGCTCAGCTCGCCGAGAAAATGCGATTTAAGCAATAAAATTAAAAATGCTTATAAAACATAAACCAAACGTTGGAGGTGGTCATTTCTTCATGCGCAGTGATAAACTCGGCACTCTAAAGCACCCGAGAAGGTTTTTTTCCATGCCAACCTAACCAGAGTGACGGGAGCGGCACAATTCAGAAAAAGTGCTCAGCTCGCCGAGAAAATGCGATTTAAGCAATAAAATTAAAAATGCTTATAAAACATAAACCAAACGTTGGAGGTGGTCATTTCTTCATGCGCAGTGATAAACTCGGCACTCTAAAGCACCCGAGAGCGTTTTTTTCCATGCCAACCTAACCAGAGTGACGGGAGCGGCACAATTCAGAAAAAGTGCTCAGCTCGCCGAGAAAATGCGATTTAAGCAATACAATTAAAAATGCTTATAAAACATAAACCAAACGTTGGAGGTGGTCATTTCTTCATGCGCAGTGATAAACTCGGCACTCTAAAGCACCCGAGAGCGTTTTTTTCCATGCCAACCTAACCAGAGTGACGGGAGCGGCACAATTCAGAAAAAGTGCTCAGCTCGCCGAGAAAATGCGATTTAAGCAATAAAATTAAAAATGCTTATAAAACATAAACCTAACGTTGGAGGTGGTCATTTCTTCATGCGCAGTGATAAACTCGGCACTCTAAAGCACCCGAGAGCGTTTTTTTCCATTCCAACCTAACCAGAGTGACGGGAGCGGCACAATTCAGAAAAAGCGCTCAGCTCGCCGAGAAAATGCGATTTAAGCAATAAAATTAAAAATGCTTATAAAACATAAACCAAACGTTGGAGGTGGTCATTTCTTCATGCGCAGTGATAAACTCGGCACTCTAAAGCACCCGAGAGCGTTTTTTTCCATGCCAACCTAACCAGAGTGACGGGAGCGGCACAATTCAGAAAAAGTGCTCAGCTCGCCGAGAAAATGCGATTTAAGCAATAAAATTAAAAATGCTTATAAAACATAAACCAAACGTTGGAGGTGGTCATTTCTTCATGCGCAGTGATAAACTCGGCACTCTAAAGCACCCGAGAGCGTTTTTTTCCATGCCAACCTAACCAGAGTGACGGGAGCGGCACAATTCAGAAAAAGTGCTCAGCTCGCCGAGAAAATGCGATTTAAGCAATAAAATTAAAAATGCTTATAAAACATAAACCAAACGTTGGAGGTGGTCATTTCTTCATGCGCAGTGATAAACTCGGCACTCTAAAGCACCCGAGAGCGTTTTTTTCCATGCCAACCTAACCAGAGTGACGGGAGCGGCACAATTCAGAAAAAGTGCTCAGCTCGCCGAGAAAATGCGATTTAAGCAATAAAATTAAAAATGCTTATAAAACATAAACCAAACGTTGGAGGTGGTCATTTCTTCATGCGCAGTGATAAACTCGGCACTCTAAAGCACCCGAGAGCGTTTTTTTCCATGCCAACCTAACCAGAGTGACGGGAGCGGCACAATTCAGAAAAAGTGCTCAGCTCGCCGAGAAAATGCGATTAAGCAATAAAATTAAAAATGCTTATAAAACATAAACCAAACGTTGGAGGTGGTCATTTCTTCATGCGCAGTGATAAACTCGGCACTCTAAAGCACCCGAGAGCGTTTTTTTCCATGCCAACCTAACCAGAGTGACGGGAGCGGCACAATTCAGAAAAAGTGCTCAGCTCGCCGAGAAAATGCGATTTAAGCAATAAAATTAAAAATGCTTATAAAACATAAACCAAACGTTGGAGGTGGTCATTTCTTCATGCGCAGTGATAAACTCGGCACTCTAAAGCACCCGAGAGCGTTTTTTCCATGCCAACCTAACCAGAGTGACGGGAGCGGCACAATTCAGAAAAAGCGCTCAGCTCGCCGAGAAAATGCGATTTAAGCAATAAAATTAAAAATGCTTATAAAACATGAACCAAACGTTGGAGGTGGTCATTTCTTCATGCGCAGTGATAAACTCGGCACTCTAAAGCACCCGAGAGCGTTTTTTTCCATGCCAACCTAACCAGAGTGACGGGAGCGGCACAATTCAGAAAAAGTGCTCAGCTCGCCGAGAAAATGCGATTTAAGCAATAAAATTAAAAATGCTTATAAAACATAAACCAAACGTTGGAGGTGGTCATTTCTTCATGCGCAGTGATAAACTCGGCACTCTAAAGCACCCGAGAGCGTTTTTTTCCATGCCAACCTAACCAGTGTGACGGGAGCGGCACAATTCAGAAAAAGCGCTCAGCTCGCCGAGAAAATGCGATTTAAGCAATAAAATTAAAAATGCTTATAAAACATAAACCAAACGTTGGAGGTGGTCATTTCTTCATGCGCAGTGATAAACTCGGCACTCTAAAGCACCCGAGAGCGTTTTTTTCCATGCCAACCTAACCAGAGTGACGGGAGCGGCACAATTCAGAAAAAGTGCTCAGCTCGCCGAGAAAATGCGATTTAAGCAATAAAATTAAAAATGCTTATAAAACATAAACCAAACGTTGGAGGTGGTCATTTCTTCATGCGCAGTGATAAACTCGGCACTCTAAAGCACCCGAGAGCGTTTTTTTCCATGCCAACCTAACCAGAGTGACGGGAGCGGCACAATTCAGAAAAAGTGCTCAGCTCGCCGAGAAAATGCGATTTAAGCAATACAATTAAAAATGCTTATAAAACATAAACCAAACGTTGGAGGTGGTCATTTCTTCATGCGCAGTGATAAACTCGGCACTCTAAAGCACCCGAGAGCGTTTTTTTCCATGCCAACCTAACCAGAGTGACGGGAGCGGCACAATTCAGAAAAAGTGCTCAGCTCGCCGAGAAAATGCGATTTAAGCAATAAAATTAAAAATGCTTATAAAACATAAACCTAACGTTGGAGGTGGTCATTTCTTCATGCGCAGTGATAAACTCGGCACTCTAAAGCACCCGAGAGCGTTTTTTTCCATTCCAACCTAACCAGAGTGACGGGAGCGGCACAATTCAGAAAAAGCGCTCAGCTCGCCGAGAAAATGCGATTTAAGCAATAAAATTAAAAATGCTTATAAAACATAAACCAAACGTTGGAGGTGGTCATTTCTTCATGCGCAGTGATAAACTCGGCACTCTAAAGCACCCGAGAAGGTTTTTTTCCATGCCAACCTAACCAGAGTGACGGGAGCGGCACAATTCAGAAAAAGTGCTCAGCTCGCCGAGAAAATGCGATTTAAGCAATAAAATTAAAATGCTTATAAAACATAAACCAAACGTTGGAGGTGGTCATTTCTTCATGCGCAGTGATAAACTCGGCACTCTAAAGCACCCGAGAGCGTTTTTTTCCATGCCAACCTAACCAGAGTGACGGGAGCGGCACAATTCAGAAAAAGTGCTCAGCTCGCCGAGAAAATGCGATTTAAGCAATAAAATTAAAAATGCTTATAAAACATAAACCAAACGTTGGAGGTGGTCATTTCTTCATGCGCAGTGATAAACTCGGCACTCTAAAGCACCCGAGAGCGTTTTTTTCCATGCCAACCTAACCAGAGTGACGGGAGCGGCACAATTCAGAAAAAGCGCTCAGCTCGCCGAGAAAATGCGATTTAAGCAATAAAATTAAAAATGCTTATAAAACATAAACCAAATGTTGGAGGTGGTCATTTCTTCATGCGCAGTGATAAACTCGGCACTCTAAAGCACCCGAGAGCGTTTTTTTCCATGCCAACCTAACCAGAGTGACGGGAGCGGCACAATTCAGAAAAAGCGCTCAGCTCGCCGAGAAAATGCGATTAAAGCAATAAAATTAAAAATGCTTATAAAACATAAACCAAACGTTGGAGGTGGTCATTTCTTCATGCGCAGTGATAAACTCGGCACTCTAAAGCACCCGAGAGCGTTTTTTTCCATGCCAACCTAACCAGAGTGACGGGAGCGGCACAATTCAGAAAAAGTGCTCAGCTCGCCGAGAAAATGCGATTTAAGCAATACAATTAAAAATGCTTATAAAACATAAACCAAACGTTGGAGGTGGTCATTTCTTCATGCGCAGTGATAAACTCGGCACTCTAAAGCACCCGAGAGCGTTTTTTTCCATGCCAACCTAACCAGAGTGACGGGAGCGGCACAATTCAGAAAAAGTGCTCAGCTCGCCGAGAAAATGCGATTTAAGCAATAAAATTAAAAATGCTTATAAAACATAAACCTAACGTTGGAGGTGGTCATTTCTTCATGCGCAGTGATAAACTCGGCACTCTAAAGCACCCGAGAGCGTTTTTTTCCATTCCAACCTAACCAGAGTGACGGGAGCGGCACAATTCAGAAAAAGCGCTCAGCTCGCCGAGAAAATGCGATTTAAGCAATAAAATTAAAAATGCTTATAAAACATAAACCAAACGTTGGAGGTGGTCATTTCTTCATGCGCAGTGATAAACTCGGCACTCTAAAGCACCCGAGAGGTTTTTTTCCATGCCAACCTAACCAGAGTGACGGGAGCGGCACAATTCAGAAAAAGTGCTCAGCTCGCCGAGAAAATGCGATTTAAGCAATAAAATTAAAAATGCTTATAAAACATAAACCAAACGTTGGAGGTGGTCATTTCTTCATGCGCAGTGATAAACTCGGCACTCTAAAGCACCCGAGAGCGTTTTTTTCCATGCCAACCTAACCAGAGTGACGGGAGCGGCACAATTCAGAAAAAGTGCTCAGCTCGCCGAGAAAATGCGATTTAAGCAATACAATTAAAAATGCTTATAAAACATAAACCAAACGTTGGAGGTGGTCATTTCTTCATGCGCAGTGATAAACTCGGCACTCTAAAGCACCCGAGAGCGTTTTTTTCCATGCCAACCTAACCAGAGTGACGGGAGCGGCACAATTCAGAAAAAGTGCTCAGCTCGCCGAGAAAATGCGATTTAAGCAATAAAATTAAAAATGCTTATAAAACATAAACCTAACGTTGGAGGTGGTCATTTCTTCATGCGCAGTGATAAACTCGGCACTCTAAAGCACCCGAGAGCGTTTTTTTCCATTCCAACCTAACCAGAGTGACGGGAGCGGCACAATTCAGAAAAAGCGCTCAGCTCGCCGAGAAAATGCGATTTAAGCAATAAAATTAAAAATGCTTATAAAACATAAACCAAACGTTGGAGGTGGTCATTTCTTCATGCGCAGTGATAAACTCGGCACTCTAAAGCACCCGAGAAGGTTTTTTTCCATGCCAACCTAACCAGAGTGACGGGAGCGGCACAATTCAGAAAAAGTGCTCAGCTCGCCGAGAAAATGCGATTTAAGCAATAAAATTAAAAATGCTTATAAAACATAAACCAAACGTTGGAGGTGGTCATTTCTTCATGCGCAGTGATAAACTCGGCACTCTAAAGCACCCGAGAGCGTTTTTTTCCATGCCAACCTAACCAGAGTGACGGGAGCGGCACAATTCAGAAAAAGTGCTCAGCTCGCCGAGAAAATGCGATTTAAGCAATAAAATTAAAAATGCTTATAAAACATAAACCAAACGTTGGAGGTGGTCATTTCTTCATGCGCAGTGATAAACTCGGCACTCTAAAGCACCCGAGAGCGTTTTTTTCCATGCCAACCTAACCAGAGTGACGGGAGCGGCACAATTCAGAAAAAGTGCTCAGCTCGCCGAGAAAATGCGATTTAAGCAATAAAATTAAAAATGCTTATAAAACATAAACCAAACGTTGGAGGTGGTCATTTCTTCATGCGCAGTGATAAACTCGGCACTCTAAAGCACCCGAGAGCGTTTTTTTCCATGCCAACCTAACCAGAGTGACGGGAGCGGCACAATTCAGAAAAAGTGCTCAGCTCGCCGAGAAAATGCGATTAAGCAATAAAATTAAAAATGCTTATAAAACATAAACCAAACGTTGGAGGTGGTCATTACTTCATGCGCAGTGATAAACTCGGCACTCTAAAGCACCCGAGAGCGTTTTTTTCCATGCCAACCTAACCAGAGTGACGGGAGAGGCACAATTCAGAAAAAGTGCTCAGCTCGCCGAGAAAATGCGATTTAAGCAATAAAATTAAAAATGCTTATAAAACATAAACCAAACGTTGGAGGTGGTCATTTCTTCATGCGCAGTGATAAACTCGGCACTCTAAAGCACCCGAGAGCGTTTTTTTCCATGCCAACCTAACCAGAGTGACGGGAGCGGCACAATTCAGAAAAAGCGCTCAGCTCGCCGAGAAAATGCGATTTAAGCAATAAAATTAAAAATGCTTATAAAACATGAACCAAACGTTGGAGGTGGTCATTTCTTCATGCGCAGTGATAAACTCGGCACTCTAAAGCACCCGAGAGCGTTTTTTTCCATGCCAACCTAACCAGAGTGACGGGAGCGGCACAATTCAGAAAAAGTGCTCAGCTCGCCGAGAAAATGCGATTTAAGCAATAAAATTAAAAATGCTTATAAAACATAAACCAAACGTTGGAGGTGGTCATTTCTTCATGCGCAGTGATAAACTCGGCACTCTAAAGCACCCGAGAGCGTTTTTTTCCATGCCAACCTAACCAGTGTGACGGGAGCGGCACAATTCAGAAAAAGCGCTCAGCTCGCCGAGAAAATGCGATTTAAGCAATAAAATTAAAAATGCTTATAAAACATAAACCAAACGTTGGAGGTGGTCATTTCTTCATGCGCAGTGATAAACTCGGCACTCTAAAGCACCCGAGAGCGTTTTTTTCCATGCCAACCTAACCAGAGTGACGGGAGCGGCACAATTCAGAAAAAGTGCTCAGCTCGCCGAGAAAATGCGATTTAAGCAATAAAATTAAAATGCTTATAAAACATAAACCAAACGTTGGAGGTGGTCATTTCTTCATGCGCAGTGATAAACTCGGCACTCTAAAGCACCCGAGAGCGTTTTTTTCCATGCCAACCTAACCAGAGTGACGGGAGCGGCACAATTCAGAAAAAGTGCTCAGCTCGCCGAGAAAATGCGATTTAAGCAATACAATTAAAAATGCTTATAAAACATAAACCAAACGTTGGAGGTGGTCATTTCTTCATGCGCAGTGATAAACTCGGCACTCTAAAGCACCCGAGAGCGTTTTTTTCCATGCCAACCTAACCAGAGTGACGGGAGCGGCACAATTCAGAAAAAGTGCTCAGCTCGCCGAGAAAATGCGATTTAAGCAATAAAATTAAAAATGCTTATAAAACATAAACCTAACGTTGGAGGTGGTCATTTCTTCATGCGCAGTGATAAACTCGGCACTCTAAAGCACCCGAGAGCGTTTTTTTTCCATTCCAACCTAACCAGAGTGACGGGAGCGGCACAATTCAGAAAAAGCGCTCAGCTCGCCGAGAAAATGCGATTTAAGCAATAAAATTAAAAATGCTTATAAAACATAAACCAAACGTTGGAGGTGGTCATTTCTTCATGCGCAGTGATAAACTCGGCACTCTAAAGCACCCGAGAAGGTTTTTTTCCATGCCAACCTAACCAGAGTGACGGGAGCGGCACAATTCAGAAAAAGTGCTCAGCTCGCCGAGAAAATGCGATTTAAGCAATAAAATTAAAAATGCTTATAAAACATAAACCAAACGTTGGAGGTGGTCATTTCTTCATGCGCAGTGATAAACTCGGCACTCTAAAGCACCCGAGAGCGTTTTTTTCCATGCCAACCTAACCAGAGTGACGGGAGCGGCACAATTCAGAAAAAGTGCTCAGCTCGCCGAGAAAATGCGATTTAAGCAATAAAATTAAAAATGCTTATAAAACATAAACCAAACGTTGGAGGTGGTCATTTCTTCATGCGCAGTGATAAACTCGGCACTCTAAAGCACCCGAGAGCGTTTTTTTCCATGCCAACCTAACCAGAGTGACGGGAGCGGCACAATTCAGAAAAAGTGCTCAGCTCGCCGAGAAAATGCGATTTAAGCAATAAAATTAAAAATGCTTATAAAACATAAACCAAACGTTGGAGGTGGTCATTTCTTCATGCGCAGTGATAAACTCGGCACTCTAAAGCACCCGAGAGCGTTTTTTTCCATGCCAACCTAACCAGAGTGACGGGAGCGGCACAATTCAGAAAAAGTGCTCAGCTCGCCGAGAAAATGCGATTAAAGCAATAAAATTAAAAATGCTTATAAAACATAAACCAAACGTTGGAGGTGGTCATTACTTCATGCGCAGTGATAAACTCGGCACTCTAAAGCACCCGAGAGCGTTTTTTTCCATGCCAACCTAACCAGAGTGACGGGAGAGGCACAATTCAGAAAAAGTGCTCAGCTCGCCGAGAAAATGCGATTTAAGCAATAAAATTAAAAATGCTTATAAAACATAAACCAAACGTTGGAGGTGGTCATTTCTTCATGCGCAGTGATAAACTCGGCACTCTAAAGCACCCGAGAGCGTTTTTTTCCATGCCAACCTAACCAGAGTGACGGGAGCGGCACAATTTAGAAAAAGCGCTCAGCTCGCCGAGAAAATGCGATTTAAGCAATAAAATTAAAAATGCTTATAAAACATGAACCAAACGTTGGAGGTGGTCATTTCTTCATGCGCAGTGATAAACTCGGCACTCTAAAGCACCCGAGAGCGTTTTTTTCCATGCCAACCTAACCAGAGTGACGGGAGCGGCACAATTCAGAAAAAGTGCTCAGCTCGCCGAGAAAATGCGATTTAAGCAATAAAATTAAAAATGCTTATAAAACATAAACCAAACGTTGGAGGTGGTCATTTCTTCATGCGCAGTGATAAACTCGGCACTCTAAAGCACCCGAGAGCGTTTTTTTCCATGCCAACCTAACCAGTGTGACGGGAGCGGCACAATTCAGAAAAAGCGCTCAGCTCGCCGAGAAAATGCGATTTAAGCAATAAAATTAAAAATGCTTATAAAACATAAACCAAACGTTGGAGGTGGTCATTTCTTCATGCGCAGTGATAAACTCGGCACTCTAAAGCACCCGAGAGCGTTTTTTTCCATGCCAACCTAACCAGAGTGACGGGAGCGGCACAATTCAGAAAAAGTGCTCAGCTCGCCGAGAAAATGCGATTTAAGCAATAAAATTAAAAATGCTTACCAAACGTTGGAGGTGGTCATTTCTGCTTGCGCAGTGATAAACTCGGCACTCTAAAGCACCCGAGAGCGTTTTTTTCCATGCCAACCTAACCAGAGTGACGGGAGCGGCACAATTCAGAAAAAGCGCTCAGCTCGCCGAGAAAATGCGATTTAAGCAATAAAATTAAAAATGCTTATAAAACATAAACCAAACGTTGGAGGTGGTCATTTCTTCATGCGCAGTGATAAACTCGGCACTCTAAAGCACCCGAGAGCGTTTTTTTCCATGCCAACCTAACCAGAGTGACGGGAGCGGCACAATTCAGAAAAAGTGCTCAGCTCGCCGAGAAAATGCGATTTAAGCAATAAAATTAAAAATGCTTATAAAACATAAACCAAACGTTGGAGGTGGTCATTTCTTCATGCGCAGTGATAAACTCGGCACTCTAAAGCACCCGAGAGCGTTTTTTTCCATGCCAACCTAACCAGAGTGACGGGAGCGGCACAATTCAGAAAAAGTGCTCAGCTCGCCGAGAAAATGCGATTTAAGCAATAAAATTAAAAATGCTTATAAAACATAAACCAAACGTTGGAGGTGGTCATTTCTTCATGCGCAGTGATAAACTCGGCACTCTAAAGCACCCGAGAGCGTTTTTTTCCATGCCAACCTAACCAGAGTGACGGGAGCGGCACAATTCAGAAAAAGTGCTCAGCTCGCCGAGAAAATGCGATTTAAGCAATAAAATTAAAAATGCTTATAAAACATAAAGCAAACGTTGGAGGTGGTCATTTCTTCATGCGCAGTGATAAACTCGGCACTCTAAAGCACCCGAGAGCGTTTTTTTCCATGCCAACCTAACCAGAGTGACGGGAGCGGCACAATTCAGAAAAAGTGCTCAGCTCGCCGAGAAAATGCGATTTAAGCAATAAAATTAAAAATGCTTATAAAACATAAACCAAACGTTGGAGGTGGTCATTTCTTCATGCGCAGTGATAAACTCGGCACTCTAAAGCACCCGAGAGCGTTTTTTTCCATGCCAACCTAACCAGAGTGACGGGAGCGGCACAATTCAGAAAAAGTGCTCAGCTCGCCGAGAAAATGCGATTTAAGCAATAAAATTAAAAATGCTTATAAAACATAAACCAAACGTTGGAGGTGGTCATTTCTTCATGCGCAGTGATAAACTCGGCACTCTAAAGCACCCGAGAGCGTTTCTTTCCATGCCAACCTAACCAGAGTGACGGGAGCGGCACAATTCAGAAAAAGTGCTCAGCTCGCCGAGAAAATGCGATTTAAGCAATAAAATTAAAAATGCTTATAAAACATAAACCAAACGTTGGAGGTGGTCATTTCTTCATGCGCAGTGATAAACTCGGCACTCTAAAGCACCCGAGAGCGGTTTTTTCCATGCCAACCTAACCAGAGTGACGGGAGCGGCACAATTCAGAAAAAGTGCTCAGCTCGCCGAGAAAATGCGATTTAAGCAATAAAATTAAAAATGCTTATAAAACATAAACCAAACGTTGGAGGTGGTCATTTCTTCATGCGCAGTGATAAACTCGGCACTCTAAAGCACCCGAGAGCGTTTTTTTCCATGCCAACCTAACCAGAGTGACGGGAGCGGCACAATTCAGAAAAAGTGCTCAGCTCGCCGAGAAAATGCGATTTAAGCAATAAAATTAAAAATGCTTATAAAACATAAACCAAACGTTGGAGGTGGTCATTTCTTCATGCGCAGTGATAAACTCGGCACTCTAAAGCACCCGAGAGCGTTTTTTTCCATGCCAACCTAACCAGAGTGACGGGAGCGGCACAATTCAGAAAAAGTGCTCAGCTCGCCGAGAAAATGCGATTTAAGCAATAAAATTAAAAATGCTTATAAAACATAAACCAAACGTTGGAGGTGGTCATTTCTTCATGCGCAGTGATAAACTCGGCACTCTAAAGCACCCGAGAGCGTTTTTTTCCATGCCAACCTAACCAGAGTGACGGGAGCGGCACAATTCAGAAAAAGCGCTCAGCTCGCCGAGAAAATACGATTTAAGCAATAAAATTAAAAATGCTTATAAAACATAAACCAAACGTTGGAGGTGGTCATTTCTTCATGCGCAGTGATAAACTCGGCACTCTAAAGCACCCGAGAAGGTTTTTTTCCATGCCAACCTAACCAGAGTGACGGGAGCGGCACAATTCAGAAAAAGTGCTCAGCTCGCCGAGAAAATGCGATTTAAGCAATAAAATTAAAAATGCTTATAAAACATAAACCAAACGTTGGAGGTGGTCATTTTTTCATGCGCAGTGATAAACTCGGCACTCTAAAGCACCCGAGAGCGTTTTTTTCCATGTCAACCTAACCAGAGTGACGGGAGCGGCACAATTCAGAAAAAGTGCTCAGCTCGCCGAGAAAATGCGATTTAAGCAATAAAATTAAAAATGCTTATAAAACATAAACCAAACGTTGGAGGTGGTCATTTCTTCATGCGCAGTGATAAACTCGGCACTCTAAAGCACCCGAGAGCGTTTTTTTCCATGCCAACCTAACCAGAGTGACGGGAGCGGCACAATTCAGAAAAAGTGCTCAGCTCGCCGAGAAAATGCGATTTAAGCAATAAAATTAAAAATGCTTATAAAACATAAACCAAACGTTGGAGGTGGTCATTTCTTCATGCGCAGTGATAAACTCGGCACTCTAAAGCACCCGAGAGCGTTTTTTTCCATGCCAACCTAACCAGAGTGACGGGAGCGGCACAATTCAGAAAAAGTGCTCAGCTCGCCGAGAAAATGCGATTTAAGCAATAAAATTAAAAATGCTTATAAAACATAAACCAAACGTTGGAGGTGGTCATTTCTTCATGCGCAGTGATAAACTCGGCACTCTAAAGCACCCGAGAGCGTTTTTTTCCATGCCAACCTAACCAGAGTGACGGGAGCGGCACAATTCAGAAAAAGCGCTCAGCTCGCCGAGAAAATGCGATTTAAGCAATAAAATTAAAAATGCTTATAAAACATAAACCAAACGTTGGAGGTGGTCATTTCTTCATGCGCAGTGATAAACTCGGCACTCTAAAGCACCCGAGAAGGTTTTTTTCCATGCCAACCTAACCAGAGTGACGGGAGCGGCACAATTCAGAAAAAGTGCTCAGCTCGCCGAGAAAATGCGATTTAAGCAATAAAATTAAAAATGCTTATAAAACATAAAGCAAACGTTGGAGGTGGTCATTTCTTCATGCGCAGTGATAAACTCGGCACTCTAAAGCACCCGAGAGCGTTTTTTTCCATGCCAACCTAACCAGAGTGACGGGAGCGGCACAATTCAGAAAAAGTGCTCAGCTCGCCTAGAAAATGCGATTTAAGCAATAAAATTAAAAATGCTTATAAAACATAAACCAAACGTTGGAGGTGGTCATTTCTTCATGCGCAGTGATAAACTCGGCACTCTAAAGCACCCGAGAGCGTTTTTTTCCATGCCAACCTAACCAGAGTGACGGGAGCGGCACAATTCAGAAAAAGTGCTCAGCTCGCCGAGAAAATGCGATTTAAGCAATAAAATTAAAAATGCTTATAAAACATAAACCAAACGTTGGAGGTGGTCATTTCTTCATGCGCAGTGATAAACTCGGCACTCTAAAGCACCCGAGAGCGTTTTTTTCCATGCCAACCTAACCAGAGTAACGGGAGCGGCACAATTCAGAAAAAGTGCTCAGCTCGCCGAGAAAATGCGATTTAAGCAATAAAATTAAAAATGCTTATAAAACATAAACCAAACGTTGGAGGTGGTCATTTCTTCATGCGCAGTGATAAACTCGGCACTCTAAAGCACCCGAGAGCCTTTTTTTCCATGCCAACCTAACCAGAGTGACGGGAGCGGCACAATTCAGAAAAAGTGCTCAGCTCGCCGAGAAAATGCGATTTAAGCAATAAAATTAAAAATGCTTATAAAACATAAACCAAACGTTGGAGGTGGTCATTTCTTCATGCGCAGTGATAAACTCGGCACTCTAAAGCACCCGAGAGCGTTTTTTTCCATGCCAACCTAACCAGAGTGACGGGAGCGGCACAATTCAGAAAAAGTGCTCAGCTCGCCGAGAAAATGCGATTAAAGCAATAAAATTAAAAATGCTTATAAAACATAAACCAAACGTTGGAGGTGGTCATTTCTTCATGCGCAGTGATAAACTCGGCACTCTAAAGCACCCGAGAGCGTTTTTTTCCATGCCAACCTAACCAGAGTGACGGGAGAGGCACAATTCAGAAAAAGTGCTCAGCTCGCCGAGAAAATGCGATTTAAGCAATAAAATTAAAAATGCTTATAAAACATAAACCAAACGTTGGAGGTGGTCATTTCTTCATGCGCAGTGATAAACTCGGCACTCTAAAGCACCCGAGAGCGTTTTTTTCCATGCCAACCTAACCAGAGTGACGGGAGCGGCACAATTCAGAAAAAGCGCTCAGCTCGCCGAGAAAATGCGATTTAAGCAATAAAATTAAAAATGCTTATAAAACATGAACCAAACGTTGGAGGTGGTCATTTCTTCATGCGCAGTGATAAACTCGGCACTCTAAAGCACCCGAGAGCGTTTTTTTCCATGCCAACCTAACCAGAGTGACGGGAGCGGCACAATTCAGAAAAAGTGCTCAGCTCGCCGAGAAAATGCGATTTAAGCAATAAAATTAAAAATGCTTATAAAATATAAACCAAACGTTGGAGGTGGTCATTTCTTCATGCGCAGTGATAAACTCGGCACTCTAAAGCACCCGAGAGCGTTTTTTTCCATGCCCACCTAACCAGAGTGACGGGAGCGGCACAATTCAGAAAAAGTGCTCAGCTCGCCGAGAAAATGCGATTTAAGCAATAAAATTAAAAATGCTTACCAAACGTTGGAGGTGGTCATTTCTGCTTGCGCAGTGATAAACTCGGCACTCTAAAGCACCCGAGAGCGTTTTTTTCCATGCCAACCTAACCAGAGTGACGGGAGCGGCACAATTCAGAAAAAGCGCTCAGCTCGCCGAGAAAATGCGATTTAAGCAATAAAATTAAAAATGCTTATAAAACATAAACCAAACGTTGGAGGTGGTCATTTCTTCATGCGCAGTGATAAACTCGGCACTCTAAAGCACCCGAGAGCGTTTTTTTCCATGCCAACCTAACCAGAGTGACGGGAGCGGCACAATTCAGAAAAAGTGCTCAGCTCGCCGAGAAAATGCGATTTAAGCAATAAAATTAAAAATGCTTATAAAATATAAACCAAACGTTGGAGGTGGTCATTTCTTCATGCGCAGTGATAAACTCGGCACTCTAAAGCACCCGAGAGCGTTTTTTTCCATGCCAACCTAACCAGAGTGACGGGAGCGGCACAATTCAGAAAAAGTGCTCAGCTCGCCGAGAAAATGCGATTTAAGCAATAAAATTAAAAATGCTTATAAAATATAAACCAAACGTTGGAGGTGGTCATTTCTTCATGCGCAGTGATAAACTCGGCACTCTAAAGCACCCGAGAGCGTTTTTTTCCATGCCCACCTAACCAGAGTGACGGGAGCGGCACAATTCAGAAAAAGTGCTCAGCTCGCCGAGAAAATGCGATTTAAGCAATAAAATTAAAAATGCTTACCAAACGTTGGAGGTGGTCATTTCTGCTTGCGCAGTGATAAACTCGGCACTCTAAAGCACCCGAGAGCGTTTTTTTCCATGCCAACCTAACCAGAGTGACGGGAGCGGCACAATTCAGAAAAAGCGCTCAGCTCGCCGAGAAAATGCGATTTAAGCAATAAAATTAAAAATGCTTATAAAACATAAACCAAACGTTGGAGGTGGTCATTTCTTCATGCGCAGTGATAAACTCGGCACTCTAAAGCACCCGAGAGCGTTTTTTTCCATGCCAACCTAACCAGAGTGACGGGAGCGGCACAATTCAGAAAAAGTGCTCAGCTCGCCGAGAAAATGCGATTTAAGCAATAAAATTAAAAATGCTTATAAAACATAAACCAAACGTTGGAGGTGGTCATTTCTTCATGCGCAGTGATAAACTCGGCACTCTAAAGCACCCGAGAGCGTTTTTTTCCATGCCAACCTAACCAGAGTAACGGGAGCGGCACAATTCAGAAAAAGTGCTCAGCTCGCCGAGAAAATGCGATTTAAGCAATAAAATTAAAAATGCTTATAAAACATAAACCACACGTTGGAGGTGGTCATTTCTTCATGCGCAGTGATAAACTCGGCACTCTAAAGCACCCGAGAGCGTTTTTTTCCATGCCAACCTAACCAGAGTGACGGGAGCGGCACAATTCAGAAAAAGTGCTCAGCTCGCCGAGAAAATGCGATTTAAGCAATAAAATTAAAAATGCTTATAAAACATAAACCAAACGTTGGAGGTGGTCATTTCTTCATGCGCAGTGATAAACTCGGCACTCTAAAGCACCCGAGAGCGTTTTTTTCCATGCCAACCTAACCAGAGTGACGGGAGCGGCACAATTCAGAAAAAGTGCTCAGCTCGCCGAGAAAATGCGATTTAAGCAATAAAATTAAAAATGCTTATAAAACATAAACCAAACGTTGGAGGTGGTCATTTCTTCATGCGCAGTGATAAACTCGGCACTCTAAAGCACCCGAGAGCGTTTTTTTCCATGCCAACCTAACCAGAGTGACGGGAGCGGCACAATTCAGAAAAAGCGCTCAGCTCGCCGAGAAAATGCGATTTAAGCAATAAAATTAAAAATGCTTATAAAACATAAACCAAACGTTGGAGGTGGTCATTTCTTCATGCGCAGTGATAAACTCGGCACTCTAAAGCACCCGAGAGCGTTTTTTTCCATGCCAACCTAACCAGAGTGACGGGAGCGGCACAATTCAGAAAAAGTGCTCAGCTCGCCGAGAAAATGCGATTTAAGCAATAAAATTAAAAATGCTTATAAAATATAAACCAAACGTTGGAGGTGGTCATTTCTTCATGCGCAGTGATAAACTCGGCACTCTAAAGCACCCGAGAGCGTTTTTTTCCATGCCCACCTAACCAGAGTGACGGGAGCGGCACAATTCAGAAAAAGTGCTCAGCTCGCCGAGAAAATGCGATTTAAGCAATAAAATTAAAAATGCTTACCAAACGTTGGAGGTGGTCATTTCTGCTTGCGCAGTGATAAACTCGGCACTCTAAAGCACCCGAGAGCGTTTTTTTCCATGCCAACCTAACCAGAGTGACGGGAGCGGCACAATTCAGAAAAAGCGCTCAGCTCGCCGAGAAAATGCGATTTAAGCAATAAAATTAAAAATGCTTATAAAACATAAACCAAACGTTGGAGGTGGTCATTTCTTCATGCGCAGTGATAAACTCGGCACTCTAAAGCACCCGAGAGCGTTTTTTTCCATGCCAACCTAACCAGAGTGACGGGAGCGGCACAATTCAGAAAAAGTGCTCAGCTCGCCGAGAAAATGCGATTTAAGCAATAAAATTAAAAATGCTTATAAAATATAAACCAAACGTTGGAGGTGGTCATTTCTTCATGCGCAGTGATAAACTCGGCACTCTAAAGCACCCGAGAGCGTTTTTTTCCATGCCAACCTAACCAGAGTGACGGGAGCGGCACAATTCAGAAAAAGTGCTCAGCTCGCCGAGAAAATGCGATTTAAGCAATAAAATTAAAAATGCTTATAAAATATAAACCAAACGTTGGAGGTGGTCATTTCTTCATGCGCAGTGATAAACTCGGCACTCTAAAGCACCCGAGAGCGTTTTTTTCCATGCCCACCTAACCAGAGTGACGGGAGCGGCACAATTCAGAAAAAGTGCTCAGCTCGCCGAGAAAATGCGATTTAAGCAATAAAATTAAAAATGCTTACCAAACGTTGGAGGTGGTCATTTCTGCTTGCGCAGTGATAAACTCGGCACTCTAAAGCACCCGAGAGCGTTTTTTTCCATGCCAACCTAACCAGAGTGACGGGAGCGGCACAATTCAGAAAAAGCGCTCAGCTCGCCGAGAAAATGCGATTTAAGCAATAAAATTAAAAATGCTTATAAAACATAAACCAAACGTTGGAGGTGGTCATTTCTTCATGCGCAGTGATAAACTCGGCACTCTAAAGCACCCGAGAGCGTTTTTTTCCATGCCAACCTAACCAGAGTGACGGGAGCGGCACAATTCAGAAAAAGTGCTCAGCTCGCCGAGAAAATGCGATTTAAGCAATAAAATTAAAAATGCTTATAAAACATAAACCAAACGTTGGAGGTGGTCATTTCTTCATGCGCAGTGATAAACTCGGCACTCTAAAGCACCCGAGAGCGTTTTTTTCCATGCCAACCTAACCAGAGTAACGGGAGCGGCACAATTCAGAAAAAGTGCTCAGCTCGCCGAGAAAATGCGATTTAAGCAATAAAATTAAAAATGCTTATAAAACATAAACCACACGTTGGAGGTGGTCATTTCTTCATGCGCAGTGATAAACTCGGCACTCTAAAGCACCCGAGAGCGTTTTTTTCCATGCCAACCTAACCAGAGTGACGGGAGCGGCACAATTCAGAAAAAGTGCTCAGCTCGCCGAGAAAATGCGATTTAAGCAATAAAATTAAAAATGCTTATAAAACATAAACCAAACGTTGGAGGTGGTCATTTCTTCATGCGCAGTGATAAACTCGGCACTCTAAAGCACCCGAGAGCGTTTTTTTCCATGCCAACCTAACCAGAGTGACGGGAGCGGCACAATTCAGAAAAAGTGCTCAGCTCGCCGAGAAAATGCGATTTAAGCAATAAAATTAAAAATGCTTATAAAACATAAACCAAACGTTGGAGGTGGTCATTTCTTCATGCGCAGTGATAAACTCGGCACTCTAAAGCACCCGAGAGCGTTTTTTTCCATGCCAACCTAACCAGAGTGACGGGAGCGGCACAATTCAGAAAAAGCGCTCAGCTCGCCGAGAAAATGCGATTTAAGCAATAAAATTAAAAATGCTTATAAAACATAAACCAAACGTTGGAGGTGGTCATTTCTTCATGCGCAGTGATAAACTCGGCACTCTAAAGCACCCGAGAGCGTTTTTTTCCATGCCAACCTAACCAGAGTGACGGGAGCGGCACAATTCAGAAAAAGTGCTCAGCTCGCCGAGAAAATGCGATTTAAGCAATAAAATTAAAAATGCTTATAAAATATAAACCAAACGTTGGAGGTGGTCATTTCTTCATGCGCAGTGATAAACTCGGCACTCTAAAGCACCCGAGAGCGTTTTTTTCCATGCCCACCTAACCAGAGTGACGGGAGCGGCACAATTCAGAAAAAGTGCTCAGCTCGCCGAGAAAATGCGATTTAAGCAATAAAATTAAAAATGCTTACCAAACGTTGGAGGTGGTCATTTCTGCTTGCGCAGTGATAAACTCGGCACTCTAAAGCACCCGAGAGCGTTTTTTTCCATGCCAACCTAACCAGAGTGACGGGAGCGGCACAATTCAGAAAAAGCGCTCAGCTCGCCGAGAAAATGCGATTTAAGCAATAAAATTAAAAATGCTTATAAAACATAAACCAAACGTTGGAGGTGGTCATTTCTTCATGCGCAGTGATAAACTCGGCACTCTAAAGCACCCGAGAGCGTTTTTTTCCATGCCAACCTAACCAGAGTGACGGGAGCGGCACAATTCAGAAAAAGTGCTCAGCTCGCCGAGAAAATGCGATTTAAGCAATAAAATTAAAAATGCTTATAAAATATAAACCAAACGTTGGAGGTGGTCATTTCTTCATGCGCAGTGATAAACTCGGCACTCTAAAGCACCCGAGAGCGTTTTTTTCCATGCCAACCTAACCAGAGTGACGGGAGCGGCACAATTCAGAAAAAGTGCTCAGCTCGCCGAGAAAATGCGATTTAAGCAATAAAATTAAAAATGCTTATAAAATATAAACCAAACGTTGGAGGTGGTCATTTCTTCATGCGCAGTGATAAACTCGGCACTCTAAAGCACCCGAGAGCGTTTTTTTCCATGCCCACCTAACCAGAGTGACGGGAGCGGCACAATTCAGAAAAAGTGCTCAGCTCGCCGAGAAAATGCGATTTAAGCAATAAAATTAAAAATGCTTACCAAACGTTGGAGGTGGTCATTTCTGCTTGCGCAGTGATAAACTCGGCACTCTAAAGCACCCGAGAGCGTTTTTTTCCATGCCAACCTAACCAGAGTGACGGGAGCGGCACAATTCAGAAAAAGCGCTCAGCTCGCCGAGAAAATGCGATTTAAGCAATAAAATTAAAAATGCTTATAAAACATAAACCAAACGTTGGAGGTGGTCATTTCTTCATGCGCAGTGATAAACTCGGCACTCTAAAGCACCCGAGAGCGTTTTTTTCCATGCCAACCTAACCAGAGTGACGGGAGCGGCACAATTCAGAAAAAGTGCTCAGCTCGCCGAGAAAATGCGATTTAAGCAATAAAATTAAAAATGCTTATAAAACATAAACCAAACGTTGGAGGTGGTCATTTCTTCATGCGCAGTGATAAACTCGGCACTCTAAAGCACCCGAGAGCGTTTTTTTCCATGCCAACCTAACCAGAGTAACGGGAGCGGCACAATTCAGAAAAAGTGCTCAGCTCGCCGAGAAAATGCGATTTAAGCAATAAAATTAAAAATGCTTATAAAACATAAACCACACGTTGGAGGTGGTCATTTCTTCATGCGCAGTGATAAACTCGGCACTCTAAAGCACCCGAGAGCGTTTTTTTCCATGCCAACCTAACCAGAGTGACGGGAGCGGCACAATTCAGAAAAAGTGCTCAGCTCGCCGAGAAAATGCGATTTAAGCAATAAAATTAAAAATGCTTATAAAACATAAACCAAACGTTGGAGGTGGTCATTTCTTCATGCGCAGTGATAAACTCGGCACTCTAAAGCACCCGAGAGCGTTTTTTTCCATGCCAACCTAACCAGAGTGACGGGAGCGGCACAATTCAGAAAAAGTGCTCAGCTCGCCGAGAAAATGCGATTTAAGCAATAAAATTAAAAATGCTTATAAAACATAAACCAAACGTTGGAGGTGGTCATTTCTTCATGCGCAGTGATAAACTCGGCACTCTAAAGCACCCGAGAGCGTTTTTTTCCATGCCAACCTAACCAGAGTGACGGGAGCGGCACAATTCAGAAAAAGCGCTCAGCTCGCCGAGAAAATGCGATTTAAGCAATAAAATTAAAAATGCTTATAAAACATAAACCAAACGTTGGAGGTGGTCATTTCTTCATGCGCAGTGATAAACTCGGCACTCTAAAGCACCCGAGAGCGTTTTTTTCCATGCCAACCTAACCAGAGTGACGGGAGCGGCACAATTCAGAAAAAGTGCTCAGCTCGCCGAGAAAATGCGATTTAAGCAATAAAATTAAAAATGCTTATAAAATATAAACCAAACGTTGGAGGTGGTCATTTCTTCATGCGCAGTGATAAACTCGGCACTCTAAAGCACCCGAGAGCGTTTTTTTCCATGCCCACCTAACCAGAGTGACGGGAGCGGCACAATTCAGAAAAAGTGCTCAGCTCGCCGAGAAAATGCGATTTAAGCAATAAAATTAAAAATGCTTACCAAACGTTGGAGGTGGTCATTTCTGCTTGCGCAGTGATAAACTCGGCACTCTAAAGCACCCGAGAGCGTTTTTTTCCATGCCAACCTAACCAGAGTGACGGGAGCGGCACAATTCAGAAAAAGCGCTCAGCTCGCCGAGAAAATGCGATTTAAGCAATAAAATTAAAAATGCTTATAAAACATAAACCAAACGTTGGAGGTGGTCATTTCTTCATGCGCAGTGATAAACTCGGCACTCTAAAGCACCCGAGAGCGTTTTTTTCCATGCCAACCTAACCAGAGTGACGGGAGCGGCACAATTCAGAAAAAGTGCTCAGCTCGCCGAGAAAATGCGATTTAAGCAATAAAATTAAAAATGCTTATAAAATATAAACCAAACGTTGGAGGTGGTCATTTCTTCATGCGCAGTGATAAACTCGGCACTCTAAAGCACCCGAGAGCGTTTTTTTCCATGCCAACCTAACCAGAGTGACGGGAGCGGCACAATTCAGAAAAAGTGCTCAGCTCGCCGAGAAAATGCGATTTAAGCAATAAAATTAAAAATGCTTATAAAATATAAACCAAACGTTGGAGGTGGTCATTTCTTCATGCGCAGTGATAAACTCGGCACTCTAAAGCACCCGAGAGCGTTTTTTTCCATGCCCACCTAACCAGAGTGACGGGAGCGGCACAATTCAGAAAAAGTGCTCAGCTCGCCGAGAAAATGCGATTTAAGCAATAAAATTAAAAATGCTTACCAAACGTTGGAGGTGGTCATTTCTGCTTGCGCAGTGATAAACTCGGCACTCTAAAGCACCCGAGAGCGTTTTTTTCCATGCCAACCTAACCAGAGTGACGGGAGCGGCACAATTCAGAAAAAGCGCTCAGCTCGCCGAGAAAATGCGATTTAAGCAATAAAATTAAAAATGCTTATAAAACATAAACCAAACGTTGGAGGTGGTCATTTCTTCATGCGCAGTGATAAACTCGGCACTCTAAAGCACCCGAGAGCGTTTTTTTCCATGCCAACCTAACCAGAGTGACGGGAGCGGCACAATTCAGAAAAAGTGCTCAGCTCGCCGAGAAAATGCGATTTAAGCAATAAAATTAAAAATGCTTATAAAACATAAACCAAACGTTGGAGGTGGTCATTTCTTCATGCGCAGTGATAAACTCGGCACTCTAAAGCACCCGAGAGCGTTTTTTTCCATGCCAACCTAACCAGAGTAACGGGAGCGGCACAATTCAGAAAAAGTGCTCAGCTCGCCGAGAAAATGCGATTTAAGCAATAAAATTAAAAATGCTTATAAAACATAAACCACACGTTGGAGGTGGTCATTTCTTCATGCGCAGTGATAAACTCGGCACTCTAAAGCACCCGAGAGCGTTTTTTTCCATGCCAACCTAACCAGAGTGACGGGAGCGGCACAATTCAGAAAAAGTGCTCAGCTCGCCGAGAAAATGCGATTTAAGCAATAAAATTAAAAATGCTTATAAAACATAAACCAAACGTTGGAGGTGGTCATTTCTTCATGCGCAGTGATAAACTCGGCACTCTAAAGCACCCGAGAGCGTTTTTTTCCATGCCAACCTAACCAGAGTGACGGGAGCGGCACAATTCAGAAAAAGTGCTCAGCTCGCCGAGAAAATGCGATTTAAGCAATAAAATTAAAAATGCTTATAAAACATAAACCAAACGTTGGAGGTGGTCATTTCTTCATGCGCAGTGATAAACTCGGCACTCTAAAGCACCCGAGAGCGTTTTTTTCCATGCCAACCTAACCAGAGTGACGGGAGCGGCACAATTCAGAAAAAGCGCTCAGCTCGCCGAGAAAATGCGATTTAAGCAATAAAATTAAAAATGCTTATAAAACATAAACCAAACGTTGGAGGTGGTCATTTCTTCATGCGCAGTGATAAACTCGGCACTCTAAAGCACCCGAGAGCGTTTTTTTCCATGCCAACCTAACCAGAGTGACGGGAGCGGCACAATTCAGAAAAAGTGCTCAGCTCGCCGAGAAAATGCGATTTAAGCAATAAAATTAAAAATGCTTATAAAACATAAACCAAACGTTGGAGGTGGTCATTTCTGCTTGTGCAGTGATAAACTCGGCACTCTAAAGCACCCGAGAGCGTTTTTTTCCATGCCAACCTAACCAGAGTGACGGGAGCGGCACAATTCAGAAAAAGCGCTCAGCTCGACGAGAAAATGCGATTTAAGCAATAAAATTAAAAATGCTTATAAAACATAAACCAAACGTTGGAGGTGGTCATTTCTTCATGCGCAGTGATAAACTCGGCACTCTAAAGCACCCGAGAGTGTTTTTTTCCATGCCAACCTAACCAGAGTGACGGGAGCGGCACAATTCAGAAAAAGTGCTCAGCTCGTCGAGAAAATGCGATTTAAGCAATACAATTAAAAATGCTTATAAAACATAAACCAAACGTTGGAGGTGGTCATTTCTTCATGCGCAGTGATAAACCCGGCACTCTAAAGCACCCGAGAGCGTTTTTTTCCATGCCAACCTAACCAGAGTGACGATAGCGGCACAATTCAGAAAAAGTGCTCAGCTCGCCGAGAAAATGCGATTTAAGCAATAAAATTAAAAATGCTTATAAAACATAAACCAAACGTTGGAGGTGGTCATTTCTTCATGCGCAGTGATAAACTCGGCACTCTAAAGCACCCGAGAGCGTTTTTTTCCATGCCAACCTAACCAGAGTAACGGGAGCGGCACAATTCAGAAAAAGTGCTCAGCTCGCCGAGAAAATGCGATTTAAGCAATAAAATTAAAAATGCTTATAAAACATAAACCAAACGTTGGAGGTGGTCATTTCTTCATGCGCAGTGATAAACTCGGCACTCTAAAGCACCCGAGAGCGTTTTTTTCCATGCCAACCTAACCAGAGTGACGGGAGCGGCACAATTCAGAAAAAGTGCTCAGCTCGCCGAGAAAATGCGATTTAAGCAATAAAATTAAAAATGCTTATAAAACATAAACCAAACGTTGGAGGTGGTCATTTCTTCATGCGCAGTGATAAACTCGGCACTCTAAAGCACCCGAGAGCGTTTTTTTCCATGCCAACCTAACCAGAGTGACGGGAGCGGCACAATTCAGAAAAAGTGCTCAGCTCGCTGAGAAAATGCGATTTAAGCAATAAAATTAAAAATGCTTATAAAACATAAACCAAACGTTGGAGGTGGTCATTTCTTCATGCGCAGTGATAAACTCGGCACTCTAAAGCACCCGAGAGCGTTTTTTTCCATGCCAACCTAACCAGAGTGACGATAGCGGCACAATTCAGAAAAAGCGCTCAGCTCGCCGAGAAAATGCGATTTAAGCAATAAAATTAAAAATGCTTATAAAACATAAACCAAACGTTGGAGGTGGTCATTTCTTCATGCGCAGTGATAAACTCGGCACTCTAAAGCACCCGAGAGCGTTTTTTTCCATGCCAACCTAACCAGAGTGACGGGAGCGGCACAATTCAGAAAAAGCGCTCAGCTCGCCGAGAAAATGCGATTTAAGCAATAAAATTAAAAATGCTTATAAAACATAAACCAAACGTTGGAGTTGGTCATTTCTTCATGCGCAGTGATAAACTCGGCACTCTAAAGCACCCGAGAGCGTTTTTTTCCATGCCAACTAGTGACGGGAGCGGCACAATTCAGAAAAAGCGCTCAGCTCGCCGAGAAAATGCGATTTAAGCAATAAAATTAAAAATGCTTATAAAACATAAACCAAATGTTGGAGGTGGTCATTTCTTCATGCGCAGTGATAAACTCGGCACTCTAAAGCACCCGAGAGCGTTTTTTTCCATGCCAACCTAACCAGAGTGACGGGAGCGGCACAATTCAGAAAAAGTGCTCAGCTCGCCGAGAAAATGCGATTTAAGCAATAAAATTAAAAATGCTTATAAAACATAAACCAAACGTTGGAGGTGGTCATTTCTTCATGCGCAGTGATAAACTCGGCACTCTAAAGCACCCGAGAGCGTTTTTTTCCATGCCAACCTAACCAGAGTGACGGGAGCGGCACAATTCAGAAAAAGTGCTCAGCTCGCCGAGAAAATGCGATTTAAGCAATAAAATTAAAAATGCTTACCAAACGTTGGAGGTGGTCATTTCTGCTTGCGCAGTGATAAACTCGGCACTCTAAAGCACCCGAGAGCGTTTTTTTCCATGCCAACCTAACCAGAGTGACGGGAGCGGCACAATTCAGAAAAAGCGCTCAGCTCGCCGAGAAAATGCGATTTAAGCAATAAAATTAAAAATGCTTATAAAACATAAACCAAACGTTGGAGGTGGTCATTTCTTCATGCGCAGTGATAAACTCGGCACTCTAAAGCACCCGAGAGCGTTTTTTTCCATGCCAACCTAACCAGAGTGACGGGAGCGGCACAATTCAGAAAAAGTGCTCAGCTCGCCGAGAAAATGCGATTTAAGCAATAAAATTAAAAATGCTTATAAAACATAAACCAAACGTTGGAGGTGGTCATTTCTTCATGCGCAGTGATAAACTCGGCACTCTAAAGCACCCGAGAGCGTTTTTTTCCATGCCAACCTAACCAGAGTGACGGGAGCGGCACAATTCAGAAAAAGTGCTCAGCTCGCCGAGAAAATGCGATTTAAGCAATAAAATTAAAAATGCTTATAAAACATAAACCAAACGTTGGAGGTGGTCATTTCTTCATGCGCAGTGATAAACTCGGCACTCTAAAGCACCCGAGAGCGTTTTTTTCCATGCCAACCTAACCAGAGTGACGGGAGCGGCACAATTCAGAAAAAGTGCTCAGCTCGCCGAGAAAATGCGATTTAAGCAATAAAATTAAAAATGCTTATAAAACATAAACCTAACGTTGGAGGTGGTCATTTCTTCATGCGCAGTGATAAACTCGGCACTCTAAAGCACCCGAGAGCGTTTTTTTCCATGCCAACCTAACCAGAGTGACGGGAGCGGCACAATTCAGAAAAAGCGCTCAGCTCGCCGAGAAAATGCGATTTAAGCAATAAAATTAAAAATGCTTATAAAACATAAACCAAACGTTGGAGTTGGTCATTTCTTCATGCGCAGTGATAAACTCGGCACTCTAAAGCACCCGAGAGTGTTTTTTTCCATGCCAACTAGTGACGGGAGCGGCACAATTCAGAAAAAGCGCTCAGCTCGCCGAGAAAATGCGATTTAAGCAATAAAATTAAAAATGCTTATAAAACATAAACCAAATGTTGGAGGTGGTCATTTCTTCATGCGCAGTGATAAACTCGGCACTCTAAAGCACCCGAGAGCGTTTTTTTCCATGCCAACCTATTCAGAGTGACGGGAGCGGCACAATTCAGAAAAAGCGCTCAGCTCGCCGAGAAAATGCGATTAAAGCAATAAAATTAAAAATGCTTATAAAACATAAACCAAACGTTGGAGGTGGTCATTTCTTCATGCGCAGTGATAAACTCGGCACTCTAAAGTCGATGACTTTGCTGCTATTTTTGTCCCCACACAAAGTGTCTTATGGTTGTGTTTTCTTTGCAACCGCTCAATTGAACTTTTTTCTTAAGGCTGCAATCGTTTTTTTGGATTGCCTTCGGAGCAGAATGTGCTTAGTCAAACTAAACCATGTGAAAATGTGGCATAGCGCATTTCCCATACATGTCCTGCCTTGTTTCAAGGGCTCACTTGCATTATATACCTTTTATTTTGTTTAAAAGGACTTCGCCTATTTGCATATGTTGTATGCTTTCAGTTTGTTTTGTGTTATTGACTTTTTTTTTAAATGAAAGAATAAATAATACAAGATGCACAATGTATTTGCGCCTCACTTGTTTCATCTGTTTGACACTGAAGGGCAATTTGGAGTCTTCAGTGAAGCTAATTTGTGAGTATACCTGCAGAACATGCAAACGCCACACTGTAGTCACTGTAGTTTTTTCCTCTTACTCAAGACACTGCTGACCTCTAGTGGTTGATAGCATTACTGATGATGCCATATGCATTTTGAATTTTTAATGAAGCAGGAAATCGTTTTAACGGGAAGAAGGACGCACCCAAAATAGCAGATATCTTATTTATGGATATTTTGTAATCCCTGTATAGCCAGAATGTTAATGCATTTTGGAGTATATTATCTTGTTTGTATTTTCAACCCGATTCTGACTGAAATTTAAAACATCATATGGCAAATACGTAGTGAGAACAGGAGGAAACCTCAACTCAAAATATAAGTAATCAGTAGTGTGATTGCTTTGAAAGAAATAATAGCATAAACCGTAAATAGTTTATTGAGAACGCTTCATTTTCATTGATATAGTATTGGTATGGTATTTTGTAATATATCCGTAGGCTTTTAAAATGATGTTCCGAATAAGAGGTCAAGTCATAAAATATCATACATTAAAGTATCAACCTAATTTTAATGTTATCATATTTTGTCGAACATTTTAAAACGTTTTTAAATCCAAATGTACGGAATATACGAGACCCCGCCCACCAAACTTTGCGTGCTCGCTGATTGGCCCAGTGCACGTACGCCTGCCTGGCTACGTCAGCACGTCGTCCACTATGCGCGAGCCGTCTGTATAAAAGACTACTACTCTGATACTGTACTCTGATATTTGTGTCAGACTTTAACTTTAACAAACTTAACCGCACGTCAGTTCTTTGTTGAGAAAAACAAGGGGGTCCTCGTCAATCCGACGTCACTAGAACGCGGCATAAAAATCCGTCGACCGTTGGGCGTCTGAGCAGAGCGCAACTTACGATGGATGGTATTTGGTTGCCTTGGACGACTTTTGCCATGAATTGCATTGATGAAATCGAGGGATTGAAGATGATTATGGATGGCACCATCCATATGGCACCCAAGCAAAGCCAAGTAGGCGTTGGACCTGTCGTTCGAGGGAGAGAACCCGGCCAGAACCAAATGCGAAGGTGAATATGTCCCCAAGTTGCATTTATTCATCCATTTATTTCCTGTTATGTGAAATCGAAGTGAACTAACATGAGAATGTTATTGTTGATTACAGAAACATGGGGGACTATGCCGAGGTTCACGGACCCTACAGAGCCAATCGCGGGTATTCAGCCTCGCTGCAGCCTCTACAAGTCCACAACGGTCTGTCTAATCCACCGCGTGCGTCCACCCTGAGGGAATGTGAGCTCATCATCCGTCAGCTGTACAACACCAACCGTTCACAGTCCCAGCAAGTGAGGCTCGCATTTCAAAGCCTTTGCCATGCATTGTGTGTCTCAACTCAGGGCAACATTTGTGCGTCTTCCAGATTGTGCGCTACAAGGAGTTGCTGGAAGATATTGTGCTCAACAAGAGAAAGAGAATCACCCCCGAAAACTACAACCTGACCAAAGCCTTCCTTGCGGATGATATTTGGTAAGGTATCAGAAAGCGTCGCTGTGTTAGCCGTGCAAGTGATTCTCATTTTATTTGTCTTTACATGTGTATTTGAATGAAGGGATAGGAATTGAAACTTGTTTTCTTTTTAAATACAATTCTTTGATGAATCGACAAAATAGATGACGTTACTTGATTATCAAAATGATCATTAATTGCAGCCCTACTTGACTATATTTGACTTCAAACACTTCAATGCACCTTTCCATATCCAAGTGTGGGGAGAAAAAAAACAACACTTTGGTGTTTAAAAATATCTCTTAAATACTTTTGTAGACAAGTCCGGTACTATTTTAGTCAAGTGGAAGCCTGAAAAAGAATCAGCGACTGTTTTGGTCTTGCCATCTGCCTCCAGTCTACGTTCTAGTTAGGAATTGTGTGTTTGTCCTCCCCCAGGACCGGCATTGCCCTCCCGGCGCTCACGCAGGGCCTCAACTCATCTGTGGCGGAGCGCCAGAGACGGAATCGCGCCGTGCACAGAAGCCACGTCAAGGGCACGGTGCGATGAGATGATCCAGATGCTCACCTCTCAGCTGCAACTACGGGGACATGCAAAGTCAGTGTCCGTGTGATGTCACGGATCAAACAGCCAATCAAATCAATTTGGGGTTGGGGAAATTTGTCCTCTGCATTTGACCCGTCCCCATGTGATCGAGGCTTCCGTAGTGTGTAGTGGTTCGTCCTCTGGGCTCTCACCCCAGCGACACGGGTTTGAATCTGGGTGGGGCCGAAAAATTTAATTTGCAAAACTAGTGGCTCGGGTACTGCCCCATATGACCATCCACCTCCCTGAAGCTTAGGGTTGGGTTTAGAGCTAAGGTTAGGTTTAGGGCTAGTGTTCGGGCTAGAGCTGGGGCTAGGGCAGGGGTGGGCAAACTTTTTGACTCGCGGGCCGAACTGGGTTCTAAATTTGGACCGGAGGGCCGGACCAGGAGCAGATGCATATAAGCGACCTGTAAAGGTCATTGCATAAAAGATCTTGGCCTTTAGTAGGTAGTAAAGCATGGATATTCCAAACAAGTTTTTTGAAAACAAATGCATTTATTAACAGCATTAAAAAAATAATAATTCACTAAAAAACTGCTATCAGTGATTCTCATAAAATACGACACTGTTATTATGAATAACAATCTCCATCACTTCAATGCCTGCAGGTCAGATTAATGAAAGATGTTTATCTTATGAGATCACATCAAACGGCAAACATTCTGACCAAATATATCATCTTGAAGAATCGGTGAAAGCATACATCCAAATAAAGTAATCAAAACAGCAACACGGTGAGGGGTATCTCAAAATCAGAGCAGAGTTTTAACTCGCAAACACCTGGTAACAGAGGTGAGGAAACGGGAAACACTTCCTTAAAGTAAGCCTTAAGAATTTTACAGGTTAAGATTAGTCGCAAATAGGTGGTGCATCAATGTCCTTGAGCATCCTGCATTGTTTGAAAATGAGAATGGTCGCAAGTTTCAATCCCTGCTATGTGTACAAATCATATTCAAAATGCATTTTTTTACAATAAACTTGAGAGCCTCCCGTTCATTTTCAGTGGGAACAGTGTTGTTGGTGTCCGTTTTTTGCTAGTGCGTCATAGTCTGGAGTAAAATTTGTTGTGGCAATTCTTAGGCGAGATCCAAGGTGTTGGTCCGTTTACCTTGATCTGTGACGGGTTGATGTTGACGTTCATGTGGCTGAACGTCACGTCGCGTACGTCGAGCCAAATTGGCCACTCTTTTTTAACATTCGGCACTCACTTCTTTTTTTCGGGCCACTCATTTTAATGGAAGGATTCCAGGGGAAGGTTTGTGGGTGGCTGTAGCGCAAAACTGCATCTGAAAGCTCAGCGCGCGAATTATAAGAATGCTGTCGTCAAAGCCCACGCTCTAAATTCGGGACTGATACGAATAGAGCGCGAGTGCGCCATGTCCGTACACGCACTTGTGAGTGTGCACCGAGCTTTCTGACACGGCTTCCGGTAGTAAATGCGCAGGCGAGCGCTTTGCCATCTACTGGGAAAACGCAGTCATTGCAGGCAAAATGACCAAAAAAAAAAAGTTTAATACAATTTGTTCAGGGTTGGCGGGCCGGATTAAACGGTCCCGTGGGCCGGATGTGGCCCGCGGGCCGTAGTTTGCCCACCCCTGGGCTAGGGTTAGGGTTAGAGCTAGGGTTAGGGTTAGAGCTAGGGTTAGAGCTGGAGCAAGGGTTAGGGTTAGAGCTAGGGTTAGTGCTAGAGTTAGAGATAGAGCTAGCGTTAGGATTAGGGTTAGAGCTAGGGTTAGGATTAGGGTTAGGGTTAAAGATAGGGTTACGGTTAGAGCTAGCTAGGGTTAGAACTAGAGCTAGCGTTAGGATTAGAGGGTTAGGGGTTAGGGTTAGGGTTAGAGCTAGGGTTAGGGTTTGGGCTAGGGTTAGGATTAGAGCTAGGGTTGGGGTTAGAGCTAGGTTTGGGTCAGGGTTAGAGCTAGGGTTAGAGCTAGGGTTGGGGTTAGTGCAGGGGTGGGCAAACTACGGCCCGCGGGCCACATCCGGCCCACGGGACCGTTTAATCCGGCCCGCCAACCCTGAATAAATCGTATTATTAAAACCTTTTTTTGGTCATATTGCCTGCAATGACTGCGTTTCCCCAGTAGATGGGGAAGCGCTCGCCTGCGCATTTACTACCGGAAGCCGTGTCGGAAAGCTCGGTGCACACTCACAAGTGCGTGTACGTACTCAGTAGTACGGACATGGCGCACTCGCGCTCTATTTGTATCAGCCCCAAATTTAGAGCGTGGGCTATGACGACGGCGTTCTTGCAATTCGCGCGCTGAGCTTTCAGATACCGTTTTACGCTAAAGCCACCCACAAACCTTCCCCTGGAATCCTTCCATTAAAATTAGTGGCCCGAAGAAAAGAAGTGAGTGCCGAATGTTAAAAAAAAAAGACTGACCAATTTGGCTCGACGTTCGCGACGTCCTCACCTCTGTTACTAGATGTTTGTGAGTTAAAACTGCTCTGATTTTCAGATACCCCTCACCGTGTTGCAGTTTTGATTACTTTATTTGGATGTATGCTTTCACCGATTCTTCAAGATGATATATTTGGTCAGAATGTTTGCCGTTGGATGTGATCTCATAAGATAAACATCTTTCATTAATCTGACCTGCAGGCACTGAAGTGATGGAGACTGTTATTCATAATAACAGTGTCGTATTTTATGAGAATCACCGATAGCAGTTTTTTAGTGAATTTTTTTTAATGCTGTTAATAAATGCATTTGTTTTCAAAAAACTTGTTTGGAATATCCATGCTTTACTCCCTACTAAAGGCCAAAATCTTTTATGCAATGACCTTTACAGGTCACTTATATTACTTCACACAAACACTACGTCCATCTGCTCCTGGTTCGGCCCTCCGGTCCAAATTTAGAACCCAGTTCGGCCCGCGAGTCAAAAAGTTTGCCCACCCCTGGGTTAGTGCTAGGGTTAGAGATAGAGCTAGCGTTAGGATTAGGGTTAGAGCTAGGGTTAGGATTAGGGCTAGGGTTAGGGTTAAAGATAGGGTTACGGTTAGAGCTAGCTAGGGTTAGAACTAGAGCTAGCGTTAGGATTAGAGGGTTAGGGGTTAGGGTTAGAGCTAGGGTTAGGGTTTGGGCTAGGGTTAGGGTTAGAGCTAGGGTTGGGGTTAGAGCTAGGTTTGGGTCAGGGTTAGAGCTAGGGTTAGAGCTAGGGTTAGGGTTAGTGCTAGGGTTAGAGATAGAGCTAGCGTTAGGATTAGGGTTAGAGCTAGGGTTAGGATTAGGGCCACATCTGGCTCGCGAGCCATAGGTTCCCGACCCCTGGGTTAGTGCTAGGGTTAGCTCGCCATTTTTTTTGGACTCGTACTCGCACTCTTAGGGTTAGCTAGCTAGCTCTATCTTTAACCCTAACCCTAGCCCTAATCCTAACCCTAGCTCTAACCCTAATCCTAACGCTAGCTCTATCTCTAACTCTAGCACTAACCCTAACCCTAGCTCTAACCCTAGCTCTAACCCTAGCCCTTGCTTCCAGCTCTAACCCTAGCTCTAACCCTTACCTTAACCCTAGCTCTAACCCTAACCCTAGCCCCAGCTCTAACCCGAACACTAGCCCTAAACCTAACCCTAGCTCTAAACCTAACCCTAAGCTTTAGGGAGGTGTATGGTTATATGGGGCAGTACCCGAGCCACTAGTGTTGCACATTTATTTTTTCGGCCCCACCCAGATTCAAACCCGTGTCGCTGGGGTGAGAGCCCAGAGGACGAACCACTACACACTACGGAAGCCTCGATCACATGGGCATGGGTCAAATGCAGGGCACCAAAATTCAAATCCGTGTTGCTGGGGGTGAGAGCCCAGAGGACCAACAACTCCACTAAGGAAGCCTGGCTCGCTCACAATGCCCGGAATAAATATGGTTTTATGGAGTAACTCATAAGCGAATGGTCAACCTTTATTTACGCCAGGGAAAAATCATGGCCAAAGCTTAATTGAAAGGGAAAAGCCTCACCCCCACTTTCTGTTTGATCTGTGATGTCACGCGGACACTCCTTTAGGTACGCCGCCATTGTCAAGCGTACCTAAAAACACAGTTCATTAGAGAAAAATGATGGCCAAAGCTGAACTGAAAGTGAAAAGTGCCACACCCGCCCTCACCTGTTGCTGTAACGTCACACAGTTAACCAAATGTCAAATTTTTGTTATTTTAAAAACTACAAGTGTTATAAAATCAAGATTGCCCAAAGAGAAGCATAATCTCCCCGTTGTTGCATCCCTTCATGTAATAAAGTTTGCCGTGCATTAAAGAAGTGTTTTCGACATTCTGACTTGTATAGTTCACGCCAGGAGGGACTAGGAGTAGCCCTCGGCCTTGTTTTATAAATAGCTCAGCGGCCAGGGGACATAAATCCCACTAAAAGTCATTTGTGATTTCTTTCAAGACGTATCAAACGAGTAGCTCTTCACATGGATTAGTCTCCAAAAAGTGGCTCTCAAAATTTGCTGACCCCTGGTCTACTAAAAAAAGAGCGCTCGAACTGCTAGAACGTGCAACACTTATCAAATACTGTCACGCAACGGAATGGAGCAGGGCGAGCAAATGCAGCTCCCAACCCTACCTCCCTCCCGCCCTGCCACAGAGCATCCAAACTGCTGGAAACAAACATAGAAGAAGAAGAAGAAGAAAAGAAAAAACTAAATCGAAGAATCCTGGCTGATCTCCTTCTCAGACTACGAGACTTTTTTGTCGTTGACGACGGTCGCGCTGCCAGACTACACAAACTAGTTTGATGCTAGTAGTAGTTGATGCTACCATTGTTCGTCATTGAAGTGCTGACCCTCCCAATGTTACAACAAAGAGTCCCGTGGCTCTGTACTGCTCCCATAGTTCAATCAATCTTCACTGTCTTGCATTAGAGCTCTTTTCATGATCGCTTGTACCTAATAGGAAAGAGGTGTGTCAAACGTGCACTTTCCAATAAAGTGCCTCCGGCTCCCCGGTAACGGGTTCGATAAGCCGGGGCGAAGGGACTCGTCCGCAGCTGACCACCCGAGTCAAATTAATCCTCTTGGAATCAACCCAACTTCTATACGACGTCAATCCCGCTCAAATCATCCGACGCGCAAGCCGAGTAACTCAATTCGAGGCAAGTCGCCGGTATGACCACGCCGTAATGATGGCTCCCTTCAGGTGTTTGATGCTGGTATTTCGTTACGGATGTTTTTAGATGCCTTGGTTAAGGCCTCAGGGATTCGTTAGTCTATAGCGCCCCGTAGCGCTGCTCTCGCCGAAGTAACTTTTAATATGGCCCTGCTCTGGCCGGGTTGGGGAAGTAACGAGATTACTTCCCTTTTTCAGTGGAAAGTCAGATTGACTAAAGTATGACAATGATAGGGTTGAAAAGAGAACTTTAATACATTAATCACTAATTCCAATGTTATATATATAAACACTTAACCGTACAGGCGTAATTACTTCTGAAGGCAACTTAACCCCTCAAAATCATCCAAAGTGCCTTTTGATGCGGCCCGAGTAAATTAAATACTTTTGCTCAGGCCCCGTTCCGCTTTTGCTAGAGGAGCGAGCCTACTTCCCCTTTTTCCGGGAGCAAGTCAAAATAGCAGAAGTAGGACTATGACAGCGCTTAAGAATAAGTTTAATACTTTATTAACTAATTCTAACAACATATAAATGAACACTTAGCCGCAAAAGCGCTTCCTCGCACTCAATTGTTTCCAACAAACTGATATTTCACTTAATACGGGTTCAAGTGATTTAATCGAATTATTATTATTATCCGGTAATAAATTCTGAAGGATATTTAGTGATGCTATGTGAATTGCATGGAAGAAAGAATAAAGCAGCCACTTATTCTACGACCGTGTCCGCCCACGCGCTTTCACTTGAGGTGTTTCCGCCAACTTAGAATCGAATCGAATCGAATAGAATAAAGCAGTCATCATGATCAAACAACTCCCTAGCGCTAAGGTTTACACCACGCTAGTCATTTAACTTGGTACGTACGTTCTTTCAGTCTGTACTTGAGCCGGTTGGGGAAGATTACAGGACAGGTCCACTTGTGTCCTCACTTAGTCTGTCTTTTTTTCCCAAAGTTCTTCTGTCCATCTGGACCGTTGCGTGTGGAGGATATTTACAATTCCCTTTGGTTCACAATTGCTCCAGTAGTATGTGGGCCCCTAAAAGCAGTTGAATTAGGCAAGACGAGATATATGTTGTACTTATAAACTGTGACCTAATTGTTGATCCTAGATGTATATTGACAAGAGCATGTCATGTCATAGACACCTGGGAGCTGTCTTCCTTAAAGAAAAGATGTGTGTAGTGCCCAGATAGATAGGATTCGTGTGTCCTCTTTGTCACCGACTCCAGATGGAGTAGCGCAATAACATTTGCTCCAGCAGCCACGGTGTGTGTGTGTATGTGTGTTGTGTGACGACATTACACACCACCTACAGCAGTCTTGTAAAAATTTTGAGTAAGACTCAAGGCCATAGGCCTAAAGCGGAAATATTGTGTTTCTAAGCTCCCCACGTTGCCAGGCAGCAACACACCGATGGACTTTTTTTTTTTTTTTTTAATCGGCCCAAGTGTACAAAATATGTGCATCAACGTATAATATACATGAGTCACACACATAAAGTTGTGCCTGTGTGTCACTCAAGATAAGGTCAACACTCCATTTGAATGTTTTCGTCATTAACTTGATATACGCGTTCTTAACTCTGAAAAAAGTTCAAATGGTAACGTAATGCTAAGTAGTGAGAAGGGCCTTTGCTAAGCAATTGTGACATATTTCTGTCTACAGTAAAAGAACAGACAATCCAATGTTGCTACATTAGGGGACTGTGGTTCAAATTGGAAAGTTTCCATCATTTTTGTCTCCCTCCCTCCCTCCCTCCCTGTATCCACCCATTTTCTAGCTAGCATATATCCAGGCTGCTGTGGTGAGGCTTTAATTCCCAGCCAATATTAATGTTCTCAATTCTTCTGTTCACGTTTCCTGTTGTGATGCAAATGTTTTCCCGACAGCTGGCTCAGCTGCTAAGAACCATTACGTTACCTCACCTTTACAGCAGTCTCTGTTGTTCTCAGTGAGTCAGACAAAGTAACACACAGAGCTTGTTTGACTCAGGCCTTGGCAAGGAGTCCACAACTTCACATTGGGAATGTTGACTTTGGGATTCACCAACAACCTTTTCAAGTAAATCGAGCAAAAAAAAATATATATATATATATATATATATATATATATAAAAGTACCTTAAAGGAAAGTTGAAAAGAACTTTGAAGAGAGAGTTCAACAGGGCGTGAAACCGTTGAGAGGTAAACGGGTGGGGACCACGCAGTCCGATCGGGGGATTCAACCCGGCTGGGATTGGCGGCCGCATATGCCCTAATCCCATTGTCTCTTTGATTTGGCTTTCTATAGCTGACCCTTTGACCCCTGTTAAAGTGGTACAGCTTGTGGGTTCATGTTTGTGCTAGAGAGCCGGACTGTGGGAGCATTAATGACTTTACTGATCTTTTGCGAGACACTTAAAGCACTGTAACCCAGCTTGAGGAAAGAAATAAAAATGCCTACTTCAGAATGTGTGTGTGTGTGTGTGCGTGTGCATGTGCGTGTGCGTGTGTGTGCGTGCGTGTGCGCGTGCGTGGGTGCTCGCGCGCATGATAAATGATCAACTTGAGTTTTTTGGGCGTTAACATTTGGAGCCCATTGTAGATTTTATGGTGAAATAGCAATAAGAGTGTCTCTCAAAAGTCATCTGGTAAGTGGGAAGTCAAGACTAAAAGGCAGGCAGGCAGGCAGCCACGCAGGCAGGCAGGCCCTGCACTATCCACTAGCCAAGATGGCTGAGTGAATGGCTTGTTTTACAACAACCTCTTTTTGAAAACACATTGATCATGCCTGCCGCAGCCACTTTAAGTCTACTGGTAGCAAAGATGAGACTCCTAAGAAAGATGAGATGGAAGTATGTACTCTATTAGACTTTCAAATATAAAATATACTTTATTGATGTGTACCAAAACATTGCAAGTACTACGGATTACTTACTTGTATGTCTATCGTGTAATATGTCTCGTCACCGTGGGATAGAGAAAACGTTATTTTGGTCTCTTTGTGTGTTGTGACATGTGGAGAGATTGACAATAAAGCTGACTTTGACTTTGACTTTTGACTTTGGATTTCAGAATTTGGGCTGCTGTCATTCTGCCACTAGGGGGTGCTATATGACTACAACAATTGCAGTTGACCTTTCAAAACTAAAACAATACTGTACAACAGTGCTGCTCATAATCAGTATCACAGTCTTGACATAAAAAGTCCTTGTGCAAGGAATAAAAAGGTGTGACACGTGCCTAAATAAATGAACAGTCACAGTTGAGATTAAAAAGAGAGCTCGAAACTCATTTGCTCTTTTCATTCATATGTTCAAGCAATGTTGCACTATATCTAGTGTTAACAAATGTATACAGTTATACTGACCATGCAAGGCAGCTCCCCGAAGGACAAGGTCCAGTTCCACTTTCGCTTTTTCCTTGTTTACAGTTTGTTGCGAGTTGCCCCTCTGAGCCCGGCGCCCCTGCTAGCACTGGACGCAAAAGTGGAGCCCACCTCTGGAGAAAGCTCAGGGGGGGATCCCTGTCACGTGGGCTCCTTCGTTCAATTTTACGACGGACGGGACAGGAGCTCGCCTCTTCTCGGACCTCCTCTTTGTGGCAAGAGTCCACCGCGGCCGGTGCTCTCCACAGGAAACTACCTGACCCTGCGACTGGTCACCCGTGGTACTCAGCCCAGAGTGGACTTTGTGGGGGACTTCACATCCTTCAGACTTGGTAAACACGCTTTTGCACACTTCCTGAGGTGATTTGAATCCTAAAGATTCCCTAAATCTCCTCATGGTCACCCCCATCAAAGGGCACAAATAGATGGCACAATTTAGGAGGACTCTGTAGTTCATTTGCATCTCAATGGCAATGGGCATTCCTTTGAGGACAACAAAGTAGACTGAGCAAGGAACCACAACGGAAGGTGCCACAACGGAAGGCGCCACAGCATGATAGCCCGGTTCTTTCGCGTGTTTATTGATGAATGTCTTGCCACTCACTCACGCACGCACGCACGCACGCACGCACGCACGCACGCACGCACGCACTCACTCACTCACTCACGCACGCACGCACGCACGCACGCACGCACGCACGCACGCACTCACTCACTCACTCACTCACTCACTCACTCACTCACTCACTCACTCACTCACTCACTCACTCACTCACTCACTCTTCCTCCTCAGGTTTCAACCATTCTTTGTGCAGCAGTGAGCCTTACTTCACTTGCAGGAACGGAAAGTGTATCCCACTCAGTCTGGTGTGCGATGACAAGGGCATTGACAACTGCGGGGATGGGAGTGACCTGGAAGAAAATCTAACCACAGGGTGCAAAGGTCAGTCGGATCGATGTGTACATTCATTGCCCGACTATCATCGTGCACAATCTTTGAATGTTACAGCCTTGAGCGGCTTATCTATGGAGCATTTGTTTTGGTCATACAAATTGGGACATTTTGGTTGTGTTCTTCATCAGCAGGTCAACTTGTAGCAGCAGAGCAGCCAGGAACAGCAATAGCAACGCCGCCGCCACCTCCATCTTTTGTCAACTCCCCCACAGTGCCAACACACTTCAACTGTGGAATTCCACACAGCACTCCTAGTTATGAGTCTGTTCCCGGTAAGTCAAATCGAACTTTTTCTTTTTAAATCATCGTTGTATGTCATTTCTTGAAACAGTCATTGTTTTGCAGACTCTCCTGCCTCTGTGTCCTTGTGGGTACTCTTCATGATTGTGGGTGTGCTGGTGGGATCGGCAGTGCTCTGCTGGTGCTGTTGGTCTCCCGGCTGGTTCCTGTGGCGCATAAGTATTTTCCGCTTTCTGTCACGCTGCAACTCACCGTGCGCCTCTTGCCAACTCTGCGTCAACAGCTGCGCTTCCAGCAAGGAGCAGCGTCTGGCAAAAGTCAGCCCACAGCCACCGCCCAACGGCGTGCTCGTCACCGGCGCTGACGAAAGGCTTTCTGCCGCCGCCGCCGGGCTTTAAGCAAAATGCACCACAAAAAGTCCAGTGTGAGGAATATTGAGCAAGAATTCCTCAACATGGACTTTGACTCGCATCAAGCTTTTTTGGAGCAATTGGCGCATCTAAAATAGCTGAAAGCATTTGACTACAGGAAAAACTGTTTTGGGGATTTTGTGACTATGGAAAGCAGGGTGTAGACTTCCCCGAAAGCTTGTGGTCTTGTGTATTTTGGGGTTGTTGTTTTTTAGAAAGGCATGCTTTTAGGCAGCCGAAGGGGTCTTTTGTTAAGGTCATTTAGGTCAGGCATGTTTCTGGGCAGCTGAAGGGGTCCTTTGTTACATTCAATTGGTCAGGCATGTTTTTGGGCAGCTGAAGGGGTCCTTTGTTACATTCAGTCAGTGCAGAGGTCCGTCTGTTGACGTTTAATTAAAAGAGAAGCAAATATCACCTAGGTTGGTCATTTTGATGCTATGTGAATTGCATGGAAGAAAGAATAAAGCAGCCACTTATTTTACGACCGTGTCCGCCCACGCTCTTTCACTTGAGGTGTTCCCGCCAACTTAGAATCGAATCGAATAGAATAAAGCAGTCATCATGATTAAACAACTCCCTAGCGCTAAGGTTTACACCACGCTAGTCATTTAGCTTGGTACGTACGTTCCTTCAGTCTGTACTTGAGCCGGTTGAGGAAGATTACAGGACAGGTCCACTTGTGTCCTCACTTCGTCTGTCTTTTTCCCAAAGTTCTTCTGTCCATCTGGACCGTTGCGTGTGGAGGATATTTACAATTCCCTTTGGTTCACAATTGCTCCAGTAGTATGTAGGCCCCTAAAAACAGTTGAATTAGGCAAGACGAGATATATGTTGTACTTATAAACTGTGACCTAATTGTTGATCCTAGATGTATATTGACAAGAGCATGTCATGTCATAGACACCTGGGAACTGTCTTCCTTAAAGAAAAGATGTGTGTATTGCCCAGATAGATAGGATTTGTGTGTCCTCTTTGTCACCGACTCCAGATGGAGTAGCTCAATAACATTTGCTCCAGCAGCCACGGTGTGTGTGTGTGTGTGTGTGTGTGTTGTGTGACGACATTACACACAACCTACAGCAGTCTTGTAAACATTTTGAGTAAGACTCAAGGCCATAGGCCTAAAGCGGAAATATAGTGTTTCTAAGCTCCCCACGTTGCCAGGCAGCAACACACCAATGGACTTTTTTTTTTTTTTTTTTTTTATCGGCCCAAGTGTACAAAATATGTGCATCAACGTATAATATACATGAGTCACACACATAAAGTTGTGCCTGTGTGTCACTCAAGATAAGGTCAACACTCCATTTGAATGTTTTTGTCATTAACTTGATATACGCGTTCTTAACTCTGAAAAAAAGTTCAAATGGTAACGTAATGCTAAGTAGTGAGAAGGACCTTTGCTAAGCAATTGTGACATTTCTCTGTCTACAGTAAAAGAACAGACAATCCAATGTTGCTACATTAAGGGACTGTGGTTCAAATTGGAAAGTTTCCATCATTTTTGTCTCCCTCCCTCCCTCCCTCCCTGTATCCACCCATTTTCTAGCTAGCATATATCCAGGCTGCTGTGGTGAGGCTTTAATTCCCAGCCAATATTAATGTTCTCAATTCTTCTGTTCACGTTTCCTGTTGTGATGCAAATGTTTTCCCGACAGCTGGCTCAGCTGCTAAGAACCATTACGTTACCTCACCTTTACAGCAGTCTCTGTTGTTCTCAGTGAGTCAGACAAAGTAACACACAGAGCTTGTTTGACTCAGGCCTTGGCAAGGAGTCCACAACTTCACATTGGGAATGTTGACTTTGGTATTCACCAACAACCTTTTCAAGTAAATCGAGCAAAAAAAAAAAATATATATATATATATATATATTTCCCTAATCCCATTGTCTCTTTGATTTGGCTTTCTATAGCTGACCCTTTGACCCCTGTTAAAGTGGTACAGCTTGTGGGTTCATGTTTGTGCTAGAGAGCCGGACTGTGGGAGCATTAATGACTTTACTGATCTTTTGCGAGACACTTAAAGCACTGTAACCCAGCTTGAGGAAAGAAATAAAAATGCCTACTTCAGAATGTGTGCATGTGCATGTGTGTGTGCGTGTGTGCATGTGCGTGTGCGTGCGTGTGCGCGTGCGTGGGTGCTCGCGCGCATGATAAATGATAGGGGTGTAAATCGCGGGTTTTGACACGATACGATATAATATCGATATAAAGAACTTCGATACGATATTTGCCGATATCTTAAAGCCTGCTGCGATTCAATCACGATATATCGCGATATAGTGCTCTACGATCGATATTTTTTTTTTAATAAAAAATATAGAACAATATCCTGATTTATAACAATTCATACGCAAAATCAACAAGGTACTGCAAACTCTTTATTTAGGAAATTACAAGAGTATTGTAGTATACAAATTGCTTACTTTAACACTTAACTTTGATGTCGTGTTTTTTCTTTAAATGTGCGGCGAGATTTGTGCTCCCTGAATATTTGATCACCGCATGGCAGGATTTACAAACTGCGCGTGTCTTGTCCGTTGAGCCATCTTTTTTTTGGAATCCGAAGTGCTTCTAAACGAATGACTTGAAGCCTAAAGCGGAGCAAATTTCCTCGTCTTTTTGGACACTAGCCATAGCACCAGCCCAGGAGCCGCGTACTAGTTGTCGACTCCCCTTTCACGTGTCTGCTCTGCTCACAACACAACAACGCCGCGCACTGCTCCCTGCTCCCGGAAGAGGAAGCAAGCAACAATGAACTGGATTTCAAAATAAAGTCGCGTCTAATGTCCGAGGTCAAACACGGCGATATAAATCGATGTTTACCTTTAGCATCGATGCCAATAAATTGTAGAGCATAATATCGATTAATCGATGTGTATCGATGTATCGTTACACCCCTACTAATTTGCTATTCAGATGGCCACGCCTCCACTTTGTTCTTTCCCCTATTTGATATTTCCACCCCGCCCTTAAAGGCTGCTCTCTCTTTCATGTTCCGCACGCCCTCCAAACAAACACGTTTTGTTGTCGTCGTTTGCGTTAACAAGTATGTCAACACTCTTGCGTCTCTCATGTTCAGGTTCAAGGCCTGGAGTGGATGGTGTCGCTCTACAACAACAATTTGAACGGCATCCTGGCAGACGAAATGGGTCTGGGCAAGACCATCCAAACCATCGCCCTCATCACGTACCTGATGGAGCACAAGAGACTCAACGGGCCCTATCTCATCATCGTGCCTCTCTCGTCAGTACTTGAACTGGCTTTTATCCAAAAGGCATTTCTCACACTTGCGGCACTGAATCGGAGGATTAAGTGAAGCAGGAGGGCGAGTCTGAAAGTGGAGTGTAATGGAATTCGTGCCCTCCTTGCAATTCCTTACAAAGCAAACACAGCGTTTGTGGAAATCCCTTGAAATAAGATCCAAACACTAACCCTAGTTTAAAACCCGAACTTGAAACTCAAATATCGCAAGTGTGAATTTGAAGTATTAACTCTTGAAACGTTAATTTGAAAGTAACTAAACTTGTTTTAAAAAAAAAAAAGGGTTGAAATCCTAAATTTAAACTCTAAACCCTCATTTGGTTGCAAGCATGCAAATCCTAATTTGACTAAAAATGATGTCACATTTCCTCTTAGATACGACATCATGTTATTTCGTCCACATTTTTTTTTAAATTCCAGTAGCGTGAAATCCGATTTTTTGACTTTACATCTTGCGGCGACTACACAAACGCAGATAAGCGTCAGCCATGATGAATGGGTTGATATTTTTAAAGAAACTAGCGCTGCAAATTGGTATTCAACGCAGCTGCTGGATTACCAACACTTGGCATCGGAGCTGCAGCGGTGCGAAACTTCACAAGGTTAAAACACGCTTTTATAAAACAAACAAGCTTCTCAGTCTTTGATTAGACTGAACGAAATCAGCAATTTATCTCTGGTTGTTTTTGCTCACCATTAATCCTTTCAAATCCTTAGACGGCACACAAGCAGCCTGCTGATTTGGATGCACGCCTTAGCCTAATTACCATACAAATATGAGACAGGAGCTTCCTAATGCTCACAGCCTATGTAATGCTCCTGATGTCCACAGAGGCCTTTGACTTAATTAGCCTCTTTACAAAATGCTTAGTGCCAATTCTAAGTTTTTAGACGATTGACCCAAGTCACACCTCTGAACCCTGAAAGTGACCAATCACAACACAGAACAGACTCTCTTTAATGAATTTGTAAATATAGTTTTTTTTATCAATGTTCAAACCCAAAACACTTAAGTGGTCTGTCTGCATAGTTGTGAAAGTACACCATTTGTCTGAAATGTACTTGAGCTAAAAAAAATTAGTCGTTTGAGCAGGCCTAACAAAGCTACGCTAACAAAGTGTGTTTCTTTGACGTTTGCGTCAACCTTTTATTGACTAATAGTAAAATAAGATTTATTTTGCCATTTTATTTTTTAGTATGGCTCTGCTCTGGCCGGGTTGGGGAAGTAACGAGATTACTTCCCTTTTTTCAGTGGAAAGTCAGACTGACTAAAGTATGACAATGATAGGGTTGAAAAGAGAACTTTAATACATTAATCACTAATCCTAACGGTATATAAATGAACACTTAGCCGCAAAAGCGCTTCCTCGCACTCAATTGTTTCCGACAAACTGATATTTCACTTAATACGGGTTCAAGTGATTTAATCGAATTATTATTATTATCCGGTAATAAATTCTGAAGGCAATTTAGTCCCTCAGAACCATTCAAAGTAGTTCTGACGCGGCCGGAGTAAATCAAACACTTTGGCTCAGGTTTTGACGCGGCCGGAGTAAATCAAATACTTTGGCTCAGGCCCCGTTCCGCCTTTGCTGGAGGAGCGGGCCTACTTCCCTTTTTTCCGGGAGCACGTCAAATTAGCAGAAGTAAGACTATTACAGTGTTTAAGAATATGATTAATACTTTATTAACTAATTCTAACGACATATATATAAACACCTAACCGTGAAAGCGCCTCCTCGCACTCAATTGTTTCCGACAAAATGATATTCTATTTAATACGGGTTCAAGATGATTCAATCGAATTATTATTATTATCCGGTAATTAATTCTGAAGGCAAATTAATCCCTCAAAATTGTTCAAAGTAGTTTTTGACGCGGCCCGAGTAAATTAAATACTTTTGATCGGCCCCGTTCCGCTTCTGCGAAAGCCGCAAACCTACTTCTCTTTTTTCGGAAGTAAATCAAAGTAGCAGAAGTATGGCCAAGACAGAGTTTAGAAATAAATCTAATTCTTTAGTCTCTAATTCTTAAAATCTCACGTTAATAAATCGGCTTATCAACCCTTCCACAAACAATCGACTGCATAAATTATACAAATTAGCGCACAACGAGTTAAATGAGTATATACAACTCTTTTATTGAAGAAACATGAAATAAAATTACAAATCACAATCCTCCAAAAACTGAACAATTCCACTCACTGATGCCCTTGCAAATACAATCATTCAATCCTGGAGTAATTTTGACTGCAACAATTAAATCAGAAAAGAGGAAAATGAGGGTACCAATTGGGGGTTATTTTCTGGTGGAAATAAAATCGAGTGATCAATTCGATTTTATCTCTAAAAATCTAATTTAGAAACTAGTTTTGGCCATGAGGGAATCCTACTACCCCGATAATCTGTCTCCCTCCCCGCACGGAAATACAGAAGGAGTCGGTCCTCTCACCTAGTTTCTCAAGCAAAGTTGTCCAGTCCAATTCTTTTGAGTAAATCCAAGTTAATCCGTGCCAGCAATCTTGCGTCTTACACAAAAATCTCGAAGGCTTTGGAAAAAGTCTTGAAACTCCTACCGGCTTCTGTTCGCTATGACCGCGGTCCAGGAGAGAGCCCTGTCGATGGCCAGGGTGGCCTTTTTATAGACTTCTCTGGCCCTACCCTTTTCCGCTGGCCTCTATACTGTCCAGTTTCCCACGCCTACGGCCTCTATACTGTCCAGTTTCCCACGCCTACGGCTTCTATACTGTCCAGCTTCCCACGCTCATCCCCTGCGGTTTTTCCGGGCAGCTCGTTTCCGGCTCACTCTTTCCACCGAAATTCTGTGGAAACCCCCTTGGCAGGCACCCTACTTCCTCTTTTCTTTACTTCTCCTTTTTTAAAACCAATACTTTAAAGTCAGACTTTGGTCAACCATTAAATCAAAATAAATCAAAGCCTTTGAATTGATTTCTTTCTTTTCTCATTTGAACACACCCCTATTCTCATAAGGGTGGGCAGCTTAGTCCAATTCTGTGATAATATTGCTTTAAGCCGTTACAGAATATATTTCAGCCAAGCAAGTAAAATAAAATACAATTAAAAGAATAATAAAAACCACCTTTGTGCTCTCGTGTGTGTTCCATCGATCAGACCACGCTCAATTTTGGTTTCTGGCAACGATTTGGCACCATCTTTTGGAAAATTTTGGAATTTCAGTTTGGCCAATTCACTCCCTAATACCTAACTCAGATTTTGCCCCATCTGCTGTTTAAAATTTGGAATGTCGGCCTTGCCAATTTATTCCTGGGAGCAATCCATACTCACTTTTTCTGCACCATTTGTTTCCCAATTCCCATGTTACATGACACTATTTATAAAACAAGGCCGAGGGCTACTCCTAGTCCCTCCTGGCGTGAACTATACAAGTCAGAATGTCGAAAACACTTCTTTAATGCACGGCAAACTTTATTACATGAAGGGATGCAACAACGGGGAGATTATGCTTCTCTTTGGGCAATCTTGATTTTATAACACTTGTAGTTTTTAAAATAACAAAAATTTGACATTTGGTTAACTGTGTGACGTTACAGCAACAGGTGAGGGCGGGTGTGGCACTTTTCACTTTCAGTTCAGCTTTGGCCATCATTTTTCTCTAATGAACTGTGTTTTTAGGTACGCTTGACAATGGCGGCGTACCTAAAGGAGTGTCCGCGTGACATCACAGATCAAACAGAAAGTGGGGGTGAGGCTTTTCCCTTTCAATTAAGCTTTGGCCATGATTTTTCCCTGGCGTAAATAAAGGTTGACCATTCGCTTATGAGTTACTCCATAAAACCATATTTATTCCGGGCATTGTGAGCGAGCCAGGCTTCCTTAGTGGAGTTGTTGGTCCTCTGGGCTCTCACCCCCAGCAACACGGATTTGAATTTTGGTGCCCTGCATTTGACCCATGCCCATGTGATCGAGGCTTCCGTAGTGTGTAGTGGTTCGTCCTCTGGGCTCTCACCCCAGCGACACGGGTTTGAATCTGGGTGGGGCCGAAAAAATAAATGTGCAACACTAGTGGCTCGGGTACTGCCCCATATAACCATACACCTCCCTAAAGCTTAGGGTTAGGTTTAGAGCTAGGGTTAGGTTTAGGGCTAGTGTTCGGGTTAGAGCTGGGGCTAGGGTTAGGGTTAGAGCTAGGGTTAGGGTTAGAGCTAGGGTTAGAGCTGGAAGCAAGGGTTAGGGTTAGAGCTAGGGTTAGAGCTAGGGTTAGGGTTAGTGCTAGAGTTAGAGATAGAGCTAGCGTTAGGATTAGGGTTAGAGCTAGGGTTAGGATTAGGGCTAGGGTTAGGGTTAAAGATAGAGCTAGCTAGCTAACCCTAAGAGTGCGAGTACGAGTCCAAAAAAAATGGCGAGCTAACCCTAGCACTAACCCAGGGGTCGGGAACCTATGGCTCGCGAGCCAGATGTGGCCCTAATCCTAACCCTAGCTCTAACCCTAATCCTAACGCTAGCTCTATCTCTAACCCTAGCACTAACCCTAGCTCTAACCCTAGCTCTAACCCTGACCCAAACCTAGCTCTAACCCCAACCCTAGCTCTAACCCTAACCCTAGCCCAAACCCTAACCCTAGCTCTAACCCTAACCCCTAACCCTCTAATCCTAACGCTAGCTCTAGTTCTAACCCTAGCTAGCTCTAACCGTAACCCTATCTTTAACCCTAACCCTAGCCCTAATCCTAACCCTAGCTCTAACCCTAATCCTAACGCTAGCTCTATCTCTAACCCTAGCACTAACCCCAACCCTAGCTCTAACCCTAGCTCTAACCCTGACCCAAACCTAGCTCTAACCCCAACCCTAGCTCTAACCCTAACCCTAGCCCAAACCCTAACCCTAGCTCTAACCCTAACCCCTAACCCCTAACCCTCTAATCCTAACGCTAGCTCTAGTTCTAACCCTAGCTAGCTCTAACCGTAACCCTATCTTTAACCCTAACCCTAATCCTAACCCTAGCTCTAACCCTAATCCTAACGCTAGCTCTATCTCTAACTCTAGCACTAACCCTAGCTCTAACCCTAGCTCTAACCCTAACCCTTGCTCCAGCTCTAACCCTAGCTCTAACCCTTACCCTAGCTCTAACCCTAACCCTAGCCCCAGCTCTAGCCCGAACACTAGCCCTAAACCTAACCTTAGCTCTAAACCCAACCCTAAGCTTCAGGGAGGTGGATGGTCATATGGGGCAGTACCCGAGCCACTAGTTTTGCAAATTAAATTTTTCGGCCCCACCCAGATTCAAACCCGTGTCGCTGGGGTGAGAGCCCAGAGGACGAACCACTACACACTACGGAAGCCTCGATCACATGGGGACGGGTCAAATGCAGAGGACAAATTTCCCCAACCCCAAATTGATTTGATTGGCTGTTTGATCTGTGACATCACACGGACACTGACTTTGCATGTCCCCGTAGTTGCAGCTGAGAGGTGAGCATCTGGATCATCTCATCGCACCGTGCCCTTGACGTGGCTTCTGTGCACGGCGCGATTCCGTCTCTGGCGCTCCGCCACAGATGAGTTGAGGCCCTGCGTGAACGCCGGGAGGGCAATGCCGGTCCTGGGGGAGGACAAACACACAATTCCTAACTAGAACGTAGACTGGAGGCAGATGGCAAGACCAAAACAGTCGCTGATTCTTTTTCAGGCTTCCACTTGACTAAAATAGTACCGGACTTGTCTACAAAAGTATTTAAGAGATATTTTTAAACACCAAAGTGTTGTTTTTTTTTCTCCCCACACTTGGATATGGAAAGGTGCATTGAAGTGTTTGAAGTCAAATATAGTCAAGTAGGGCTGCAATTAATGATCATTTTGATAATCAAGTAACGTCATCTATTTTGTCGATTCATCAAAGAATTGTATTTAAAAAGAAAACAAGTTTCAATTCCTATCCCTTCATTCAAATACACATGTAAAGACAAATAAAATGAGAATCACTTGCACGGCTAACACAGCGACGCTTTCTGATACCTTACCAAATATCATCCGCAAGGAAGGCTTTGGTCAGGTTGTAGTTTTCGGGGGTGATTCTCTTTCTCTTGTTGAGCACAATATCTTCCAGCAACTCCTTGTAGCGCACAATCTGGAAGACGCACAAATGTTGCCCTGAGTTGAGACACACAATGCATGGCAAAGGCTTTGAAATGCGAGCCTCACTTGCTGGGACTGTGAACGGTTGGTGTTGTACAGCTGACGGATGATGAGCTCACATTCCCTCAGGGTGGACGCACGCGGTGGATTAGACAGACCGTTGTGGACTTGTAGAGGCTGCAGCGAGGCTGAATACCCGCGATTGGCTCTGTAGGGTCCGTGAACCTCGGCATAGTCCCCCATGTTTCTGTAATCAACAATAACATTCTCATGTTAGTTCACTTCGATTTCACATAACAGGAAATAAATGGATGAATAAATGCAACTTGGGGACATATTCACCTTCGCATTTGGTTCTGGCCGGGTTCTCTCCCTCGAACGACAGGTCCAACGCCTACTTGGCTTTGCTTGGGTGCCATATGGATGGTGCCATCCATAATCATCTTCAATCCCTCGATTTCATCAATGCAATTCATGGCAAAAGTCGTCCAAGGCAACCAAATACCATCCATCGTAAATTGCGCTCTGCTCAGACGCCCAACGGTCGACGGATTTTTATGCCGCGTTCTAGTGACGTCGGATTGACGAGGACCCCCTTGTTTTTCTCAACAAAGAACTCACGTGCGGTTAAGTTTGTTAAAGTTAAAGTCTGACACAAATATCAGAGTACAGTATCAGAGTAGTAGTCTTTTATACAGACGGCTCGCGCATAGTGGACGACGTGCTGATGTAGCCAGGCAGGCGTACGTGCACTGGGCCAATCAGCGAGCACGCAAGGTTTGGTGGGCGGGGTCTCGTATATTCCGTACATTTGGATTTAAAAACGTTTTAAAATGTTCGACAAAATATGATAACATTAAAATTAGGTTGATACTTTAATGTACGATATTTTATGACTTGACCTCTTATTCGGAACATCATTTTAAAAGCCTACGGATATATTACAAAATACCATACCAATACTATATCAATGAAAATGAAGCGTTCTCAATAAACTATTTACGGTTTATGCTATTATTTCTTTCAAAGCAATCACACTACTGATTACTTATATTTTGAGTTGAGGTTTCCTCCTGTTCTCACTACGTATTTGCCATATGATGTTTTAAATTTCAGTCAGAATCGGGTTGAAAATACAAACAAGATAATATACTCCAAAATGCATTAACATTCTGGCTATACAGGGATTACAAAATATCCATAAATAAGATATCTGCTATTTTGGGTGCGTCCTTCTTCCCGTTAAAACGATTTCCTGCTTCATTAAAAATTCAAAATGCATATGGCATCATCAGTAATGCTATCAACCACTAGAGGTCAGCAGTGTCTTGAGTAAGAGGAAAAAACTACAGTGACTACAGTGTGGCGTTTGCATGTTCTGCAGGTATACTCACAAATTAGCTTCACTGAAGACTCCAAATTGCCCTTCAGTGTCAAACAGATGAAACAAGTGAGGCGCAAATACATTGTGCATCTTGTATTATTTATTCTTTCATTTAAAAAAAAAAGTCAATAACACAAAACAAACTGAAAGCATACAACATATGCAAATAGGCGAAGTCCTTTTAAACAAAATAAAAGGTATATAATGCAAGTGAGCCCTTGAAACAAGGCAGGACATGTATGGGAAATGCGCTATGCCACATTTTCACATGGTTTAGTTTGACTAAGCACATTCTGCTCCGAAGGCAATCCAAAAAAACGATTGCAGCCTTAAGAAAAAAGTTCAATTGAGCGGTTGCAAAGAAAACACAACCATAAGACACTTTGTGTGGGGACAAAAATAGCAGCAAAGTCATCGACGATCCACCACCAACGGTCTCTCCGCCTCCAAAATTGCCTGAGTGAGGCAAACACGCTTTGCGATGAGTCTTTGTGGAGTCCATTGTTGGTGAGAGGCTAGCAGCAAAGCGGCGCCAGGTCCTCGTCCGCGTCGGTGAAAAGCCGCAGGAGTTCCCGGGCGGGTTTGGAGTAACCCTGGTGAGAAAGCAGCGTCCTGCGCAGCGTTAGGAAACACTTGGTCTTCTCCAGGAGCTCGGTCAGCGGGAGCCCGCGCTGCAGTAGCAGATCCTCCAGCAGGGCGCGCACTTTCTCCAAGCCACCGCTGCATTTCTTCTCCAGTGTGTGCAGCTTGCACCTGAACAAAAGAAAAGCATTTAATCTTTGTCAACTGGTCAAACTGGGACGGATAGAATTTGCAGAAAAATGCACCCAAAACAAAATCAAATGTTGACCCTGATTTGGTGCTTTATATACATTGATAACAAATGTATCCAACTCAGAGCTCTTCCTAATATTTTGGTTCATTATTGAGCTCTATGCATTTTCACCCGAATGAAGGCTGTTCCTAATGTTTTGACCTTCACTAAGGTGACAGGAAGGGCTTTACCTGCATCCAACTGAAGGCTGTTCCTAATATTTTGATGCATCTGTGTCCCTCCATAAAGCTACAAAGGTTAGGAACAGCTGACAGTCAGAAGTAGTTTTGGCTGTTTTAATATTTTTACCCACTTATGTCACTAAGTAAGGGAACCAAAATATTAGGAGTATGACATTAAACTACACAAAAATAAAAGCAAACAAGATGCCAATGAATGGTGCCTCACCTGAAGAGCTGCTCCTTGATGCTGTCCTGAAGTTCGAGGTCTACGTACAGAGACATGATGTTTTGGAATCCAAGTGAGTGCGATGAGACGTGCCGATCCAGCGTGTCTCATTTATGCTCACCGGCAGCCAATCACAGGCCGCTGCGCTACGGGCGGGGGACAATGGCGTGAATGGCGTGTTAGACGGAGCAGGTGGGCTGCCAGTCGGTTCACAGAAGGTCAGTGGGAAAATGTTCCTCCTTGGGTGGACACGACCCAAACGACCGACACCCCCTTCACGAGACTCCCAGATGAGGCCCGAGCGTGAGACTCAAACGTGCGATAGAGTCTCACTTGAAAACAGTCACAAGGAAAAATATTGATGAAATATGGAAAGGATGCTTTACTGTTTTGGATAGAGTGGAAGTGTCCAATCATAAATGATCATTCTTTCTTCTACAACCCAGCCATCCGTTATTTCCTCCTCTATTACAGTGAGATTCCTCCCTCCTTCATTACTTTCTCCATAGCTTCTTCATCATCATCACTCCTTATCACCATTCTTCCATCCTTCAGTCTTCCTGCATTAGTCATGCATACGTCTTCCATCCATCCATCCATCCATCCATCCATCCATCCATCCATCCATCCATCCATCCATCCATCCATCCAGCCGTCCTTGAAACAACTCATATTTACATTAGGAACGTTTGTATACACAGCTACAGTGTGCTAAACTCACTTTGTATCTGGCTGTTTTCAAAAAGCCATTGTGTAAATGGTGTCATTTGTGTGCGCGCGTGTCTGGGTGTTCTTAAACTAAATATGGATTTGCCACATTTCAATCCAATTGTGACTAATATGAATGCAAAATTTGTTTTCTGTCTAAATTGAAGGTTAGGTGGGCACAATTGATTTGTAGATACCGCTTTACTTGACTCAAACGCATACAAGCTAAAGCTTTAAAACCCCTACAACTAGGCTAGTGGTAGTAATGCAAAGGTATTTTACCTTGTGGAGCGGTGACAGATGGGATCACTGAGGGAGGTATCTTGGACGGACGGTACCTGACTTTAACAACAAGTGCGCAGCCTTTTACCATCACGGGGCGGAGCTTCATCATCACGAGAGAAGTCGCGACTCCCACAGCCAAACGACTCGTTAACTACATGCATACGTCAAGTAAAATATGTTATCATGATGAAAGATTATAGATCATAAAAATCCAATTCTGCCGTCTTGTTATGCCATAAATGTGTGATTGATTCAACTTTGAGTGCTATGCCATAATTGTGTGATTAATTCAACTCCGGGTGCTATGATTGATTTCTATGATCATTCTCACCATCACCATTGTTTCAGAAAAACAACTTTGATGAACCTAGGGTACACGGACCGTGGACACTATATTCGTGATCAGTATTTACAATAAATACATGAAAAAGCTGAAAATAAAATGGTTTCAATTCTAAAAAATAAAAGCGCAGTAAAAAAGACATGCAAACTGTTGGCGAACCATAGGTGACGCTATTATACCATTCCAGTCGGCGAAGCGCATTTGAACACCGAGAGGAAGACGACGACGACGAAGAAGAAGAAGAACTGTAGCAGCAGCGGCAGCAGCAGCAGCAGCAGCTTCCTCTTCCAGGGCTGTTACTACGTCATTTATTGACGCCGTGCACAATTTTAGCTAGCTCAGTGACCATCTCTACGAACACAAGGACGCTAAATCTGAAATAAAATTCAATAAAATGTAAAGTGACACGAACCAATTGGTGACGCAAGGTTCGATATGAGCTGCCCTTCTCAAAAATTGTTAGCGTTCAATAGACTTAAATGCAATGCAAACAAGGTTGGCTTGCGCTATGCTACGTTTAGCAAGTTAACGAGCCCAAACTAGTCGATACGCAGTGCAGTTCTTTGGCTATCCAGCAACTTTGCCATTTACTGTGTGTGTTTATGTCTTTCCGATGCGACGTGGGGAGTTCAATGTTGCTAATGTCCTTTTGTTGGCTAAACCGGATAGAGCCCCTTAGTTGTCGGTGCTAGTCTGCTTCCGAAGTGATTACGCATTACTGCGTTAACATTTGATCGCGAAGTGTCATCATTCTCATGGCATTGCATTGAGTTGGCGTGCACTTTTCTTATTTTTTTTTTTTTTTTTATTTGTTCAACTTTAAACCCCAGGACTATGGCACCACGCTTACAGTTGGAGAAAGCGGCTTGGCGTTGGGTGACATCGGTAAAACCTGAAGATATCAGTCAAGAGCATATCGAGCTGGCGTACCGCGTCAGTCTTCCTGTCTGCAAGAGAGGAGCCTGCAGGTACGTATGTCGCCCAAATGTCATCGATAACATTGAATGAATAGCAGGTTGGCATTGCCATCACCCGCGAGTTGACTTTCTTTGATGTGGCATTGTCACCCACATGATGCCTGGACTCTTTATTTGTCGGACGAGGCAGCCACTCTGTATTGCGACATAGCGCCAAAAGACATCAATCAACATCACATTTAGCCAGAAGAACTCAATCTGAAACTGTGACTTGTATGGACGTTGTCATACGGTGTATGCACATTGTTAGCCTGCGTATGCAATCGGTATTTGAACAAGGGTTTCGATGTCACGACTTTTCAGGAGAAACTGCAAAGGAAACCCCCACTGTCTTGTTGGCATTGGTGAACAGACGTGGCTTGGGGAGATTGATGAAAACGCATTCCACAATATCGATGACCCAAATTCAGAACGTAGAGATAAGGTACAATAGTTGGTCAGTTCAATGACTGGGCACAGTACTTTGAATAATGTGTCTTTGTTTGTGTGTCTCTCTTACAGAATACGTTTGTTGGTTTGACCAACCTGGGAGCCACGTGTTACGTCAACACCTTCCTACAAGTGTGGTTCCACAACCTTGAGTTAAGAAAAAGCCTCTATCAGTGCTACAATTCCCGTGCACAGGAGCACAACATAGAGTCAGGTACAAGAATAAATCGAGCTGCTTTAAAATGTGTGCCACATTGCCTTAACTTTGAGTTACAAAAAAGCCTCTATCAGTGCTACAATTTCCGTGCACAGGAACACAGGTACAAGAATAAATTGAGCTGCTTTCAAATGTGTGCCACATTGTTTGTTTGTTTGTTTGTTTGTTTGTGTTTATCTTCCACAGCATGTATCAAACTATCAGCGCTATCACTCAACCCCTAACCCTAACTCAAAATTTCATTCATGGTGTTTATAACCCAAACCACTTCTTGCCATCATAGCTGATGGATGTATTGCAGTATTCACGGATGTATTGCAGTAGAATACCACGCACACTACTTTGACATACGATTGTGTCTTTCAGATTATGAGCCTCAGTCCATTTGTGAGCATCTACAGTATTTGTTTGCACTACTACAGAACAGCAACAGAAAATACATTGATCCTTCGGGGCTGGTTAAAGCTCTTGGCCTAGACACTGGGCAGCAGCAAGTAAGAGCCTTTGAAACCCAGTCAGTCAAGACTCAAACCACTAAAGTCCTTCTCTCTCTCTCTCTCTCTCTCTCTCTCTCTCTCTCTCTCTCTCTGTCTCTCTCTCTCTCTCTGTCTCTCTCTCTCTGTCTCTCTCTCTCTGTCTCTCTCTCTCTGTCTCTCTGTCTCTCTCTCTCTGTCTCTCTCTGTCTCTCTCTGTCTCTGTCTCTCTCTCTCTCTCTCTTTCTTTTTTTTCAGGATGCCCAAGAGTTTTCAAAGCTCTTCTTGTCATTGTTGGAGGACACGTTGTCCAAGCAGAAGAACCCAACCTTGCAAAATGTCATTCAGCAGCAGTTCTGTGGACAGTTCTCTTATGTAACTGTGTAAGCAAATCAACTGCCCAAATGTCACTTCAAGATGCCCCCCCCCCCCCCCCCCAAAACAACCCCATTTATTCCCATTAACAAATGAAGATTTGATGCACTCACTGACTTGTTTTCTAGCTGTGACCAATGTGGACGATCGTCTGCGCTGCCCTCCCGATTCTACGAACTGGAATTGAACATTCAAGGCCACAAGAACCTTACAGAATGTGTTACAGAGTTTCTGAAGGTGGGTTAAGGTCAGAGTAACCCGTTCACAATAGAAGGAGTTCCGGAAATGGGCTCTCTGGTCATGGACCCAATTGTCACAAATTATTTATTTTTTTAAATGGACCGTAGGAAGCTAAACAACGAGCGCGTAAACCTTAGCGCAAGTCATTTGAACAATTTCTGTGACCAATTTCAAGGCGGTAGATAATAACAAGTTGGGCTGCCGTTAAATAATAACAAGTCGGGCCGTTTGATCTTTATGACTGCTTTATTACAGTGATGGTAAGGATGTTTTTTGATTCAGATCCAGGAGTAGAACAAATGGCTGTATTCATCCATTTCACATGGCATCAAAATGACTTACCCAATCCTCCTGATATTGTCGCCTGCGTATTGCGTCTCTTTTAATAAAATGCCAACAGGTTTGGGTGGAGCAAACGGACCCCTTTCGGCTGCCCCAAAACACGCCTGAACTAAATGAACTTAACAAAGGACTCCTTCGGCTGCCTAAAAACAGGCCTTTCTAAAAAAACAAGACTTTGGATAAATCGACAGCATATGTAGTTCTATATACATAACATATTGCAATCATCCAGCTTCTCCCCTCTTGTAAACGACACGTATGCTTTTGCTTGTCTGCACTTTTCAGGATGAGAAACTAGATGGAGACAACCGCTACTTTTGTGAAACCTGTCAGAGTAAACAGAGCGCGACCCGGCGGATCAGACTGCACAGTCTCCCGCCCACCCTCAACCTGCAACTCATGCGCTTTGTCTTTGACAGGTTTGTCCAAGCTCATCTTTTACATTTATTTAAAGCTCAGATGTTGGAGAATATTTGAGATGATTCAGCGCCGACAATGTCTATATTCCAAATTGCAGCCAATAACGATGCATCATTGTTAGGAATCAGCTTAGTGACAGCTTCTGTGATGTAATCTCTAGACAAACAGGCCACAAGAAGAAACTCAACACCTACATCAGTTTCCCCGAGCAACTCGACATGGCGCCATTTTTTGAAGTTACAAAAGGTATCAGCAGTTTTACTTTCTACGACAAACACTCATACCCTCTTCTGCTGCAAAAGGATAAATGAAGTGGCATTTTGCTGAGCCTCAATTGCAAGTCCATTTTCCATGTCCAAATACTGAAGCAGCAAACTGTGTGTTGTGGTTCCCTTTGTAGATCAGAAGTGTGTGTATGAACTGAGCGCAGTGCTGATCCATCGTGGCATCAGCGCCTACTCGGGACATTATATCGCTCATGTGAAAGATGCTCGTACCAGTGACTGGTACAAATTCAATGATGAAGAAATTGAAAGGATGGAAGGCAAGAAGCTGCAATTGGGTACGGAGGATGATATCGGTAAGCGGCGCCACCAGGATCCGTCGTCGTAGTTTCCGACCGAGCAGGAGCCTATTTTGCTTTAATGTCTCACTTTTCCATTTCGGTTTGAAAAAAAAGAAAAGCAGTCTTAACGTATTTGCCACTTTCTCTTTGGTCTCAGCTGAAACGGTAAAGTCTCAGACACAAAAATCCAAGTGCAGTAAAGGCTACCACTGCTCCCGAAATGCCTACATGTTGGTGTACAAGATCCAGGAAGAGGAGCCCGTAGATCCCTCTACGACTGTAGTTGAAGTTCCCGGTGGGCTCGATTTTTTTTTTTTTTGTTTGTTTGTTTTTTGGTTTTTACATCAATGAATGAGAAAACAGTCTGCTCAATGACACACAATGACTGCTTTGCTACTCCTGATCGATAATCATTTAAAAAAGTGTACTGAAGATGCCCACGAGGGGAAAAGCGGTACAGAAAATGGATGGATGAAAACGTGAACGTGTGACACAAAGAAGTAAGCAACGGCACTGTTGCAAAAGTTCAAATTGGCCACCACACATTACGTTTGGCTTAGGGCAGGGGTGGGCAAACTTTTTGACTCGCGGGCCGAACTGGGTTCTAAATTTGGACCGGAGGGCCGGACCAGGAGCAGATGCATATAAGCGACCTGTAAAGGTCATTGCATAAAAGATCTTGGCCTTTAGTAGGTAGTAAAGCATGGATATTCCAAACAAGTTTTTTGAAAACAAATGCATTTATTAACAGCATTAAAAAAATAATAATTCACTAAAAAACTGCTATCAGTGATTCTCATAAAATACGACACTGTTATTATGAATAACAATCTCCATCACTTCAATGCCTGCAGGTCAGATTAATGAAAGATGTTTATCTTATGAGATCACATCAAACGGCAAACATTCTGACCAAATATATCATCTTGAAGAATCGGTGAAAGCATACATCCAAATAAAGTAATCAAAACAGCAACACGGTGAGGGGTATCTCAAAATCAGAGCAGAGTTTTAACTCGCAAACACCTGGTAACAGAGGTGAGGAAACGGGAAACACTTCCTTAAAGTAAGCCTTAAGAATTTTACAGGTTAAGATTAGTCGCAAATAGGTGGTGCATCAATGTCCTTGAGCATCCTGCATTGTTTGAAAATGAGAATGGTCGCAAGTTTCAATCCCTGCTATGTGTACAAATCATATTCAAAATGCATTTTTTTACAATAAACTTGAGAGCCTCCCGTTCATTTTCAGTGGGAACAGTGTTGTTGGTGTCCGTTTTTTGCTAGTGCGTCATAGTCTGGAGTAAAATTTGTTGTGGCAATTCTTAGGCGAGATCCAAGGTGTTGGTCCGTTTACCTTGATCTGTGACGGGTTGATGTTGACGTTCATGTGGCTGAACGTCACGTCGCGTACGTCGAGCCAAATTGGCCACTCTTTTTTAACATTCGGCACTCACTTCTTTTTTTCGGGCCACTCATTTTAATGGAAGGATTCCAGGGGAAGGTTTGTGGGTGGCTGTAGCGCAAAACTGCATCTGAAAGCTCAGCGCGCGAATTATAAGAATGCTGTCGTCAAAGCCCACGCTCTAAATTCGGGACTGATACGAATAGAGCGCGAGTGCGCCATGTCCGTACACGCACTTGTGAGTGTGCACCGAGCTTTCTGACACGGCTTCCGGTAGTAAATGCGCAGGCGAGCGCTTTGCCATCTACTGGGAAAACGCAGTCATTGCAGGCAAAATGACCAAAAAAAAAAAGTTTAATACAATTTGTTCAGGGTTGGCGGGCCGGATTAAACGGTCCCGTGGGCCGGATGTGGCCCGCGGGCCGTAGTTTGCCCACCCCTGGCTTAGGGAGTCTGACCTGGACAGTAGTCCTAAACTTGCTGTCAATGTCTGTCTTGGCTGGCTGGCTCGTCTTATCTTTGAGCTTTGTTTGCCTCTTTTTCCCCACTCAAGAGTTCCTTCAGAGGCTCGTGGACCAAGACAACCACAAATTTGAAGAATGGTGCAGTGAAATGTCAGCCATGAGGAAACAGAGTGTGGACAAGGGCAAAGCCAAGCACGAAGAAGTCAGGGAGCTGTACGAGCTCTTACCCGCTCCGGACGGTCAGTCGACGACGTATTCCCTTGACCCACCGAGAATTATCGTTTGCTAGATGTGGACCAAACGTTCTCTTTTCCTTTTCTACAGGAGAGCCTTACGAGTTTATACCTCTGGATTGGTTGAAGAAGTGGTTGGATGACTCGACTGCCACCAAGAAAATTGACAACTCGCATTTCCTGTGTTCTCATGGCAAACTGCATCCAGACAAAGTGGGAGACGCCAAGAGAGTTTCTCAGACAGCCGGGCGGGTCCTGTACGAACGCTACGGCGGGGGGCCGAGGCTGGACGGTAGGATCGGTGGGACTGGACAAACCCGATCGGTGCGGTGAAGCCGTTTGCGTGATAAATGTGTACCTCCTCAACGGCAGGCTCTACTCTGTGCCGAGAGTGTGTGCAACAGCGATGCAGGGTGCTGCGTCTGAAGAATCAACTCAATGAGGACTACAAGGAAGCGTCCAATCTGGTCAAACGTACAATCAGGTGATCATGTACATAAGATTTTCATTTGGTTATTTAAGGGCCCGACTCATTATTATTATTATTATTATTAATATTATTATTATTATTATTATTAAGGGTTGGAATTGGGGACTTAGATCACCAAATGATTCCCGGGTGCGGCACCGCTGCTGCTTACTGCTCCCCTCGGGGATGGGTTAAATGCAGAGGACAAATTTCACCACACCCAGATGTGTGTGTGTGTGAGTGACAATCATTAGGTCTTTATCACTTTATCACTAGAAAATAGCACTTTGGCAAAACGTCTGAAATCCAGCCCTTCTGGCGAGACATCCTTTTTTGGTCTGTCAGCACTTTGACGTGAACATTTTTGTCTGTCAGCGGAGAAGGTTTCTGGGTGGGCAAAGCCTCCCTGCGCAGTTGGAGGCAGTTGGCTCTGGAGCAACTGGAGAAGGATGAACATGAAAGCCAACCAAGCAATGGTCAGAGCAATGGCAATGGACCACATGGCAACAGCAGCCAAGGTAGGAAAAGTTTGGAACTAAATGGATCATTTCATTACATCAAAGAACGAGCCTGTTGGGATTGGACTTGTTCTAAACGGCTTGTAGATTGCAGCCCTGAGGTCTCCGAGGGCAACGAGGAGGAGATGAAGACATTTAATGACGACATTGTCTGCAGTCACGGTATGTTCACTATGTATGTATGTATGAATTCCCACTTTCTGTCATGTGACTTAATAAATGCCAATGGTTTTTGCTTGCATCAAGGAGGTCTGGGTATTGTGGACACTGAACGCAAGCTTGTATCTTCTGAAGTTTGGAACAAGCTTCGAGCATACTTCCCCAAAGCCCTTGAATATACCCAAGACCAAAGTCCCTGTCCGCAGTGTCTGGTAAGTGGAAACTGCTGATGAGTTGTTGTATGTTTGTATGTACAGTTTTGTTAGCTGAATGAACGGAGAAGACGTTTTCCACGTTTCTTAATGTTGCGCTTACTTACTCACTACCAAATGACAGCCCTCCTTGTGTCAAACTTTTCCTGCTTTTGTGTCTAGACACTGGAGCAGGAAGAAAAGGACAATGAAGCTGTGAGTAAAATGATGGCTCTGGACCAGAAGAACCAGCTACTCAACCTCTTCCATGAGAAGAACCGGCCAACCCTCACCAAGTGGCCTCAGGTAACAACGTCAGTGGCACACTGACAGTGTGTGCTGGACTCGATGACTAAATCCTTTGTTCTCTCAATTCCCAGGACACAGACATCCTCTACATTGTTCGTTTTTCGTGGACGAGTGGAGAAAATTTATCAGGTAGGTCTTTAAGGGTTGTCAACCAAAGGCCTTCTCAGGCTGCACAAGTGTTTTGTCCTTCACGATGCTCTAAAATGAAATATTGTACTGGGCGACTGTCGTTTGCTTGTTTTAAATGCTCCTTCCTTCCTTGCTTGCTTACTTCCTTGCTTCCTTGTTTGCTCCCTCTCTCCCTCCCTCCCTCAAACCCTCCCTCCCTCCCTCCCTCCCTCCCTCCCTCCCTCCCTTTCTTCCTTGCTTGCTTGCTTCCATCCTTCCTTCCTTCCTTCCTTGCTTCCTCCCACCCTCCCACCGTCCATTACTGCTAGGAGACCCACCAAATCGTCCCCAGTGTCCAGCGTGGGCAACAGCCTCCTGGTATGTCCGCATGGGGGCTTCATGTTCACCTATGACTCCCTAATCAATGGCGATGCACAGCAGTGAGTTTTTTATTTTTTCCTTTTGCTCTCCCCATTTTTAATACTTTTACTCCATCCACCGTGTAACTCTTAAAAGACCACGTTCCAATTGGGAGCAAACATGACCCGAAAAAACAAATGGATGAAAGTAAAATTTCAGCTTTGTGTGGAGACTGCTTACTTTGAAACAAGATGGTCATGAATAACCCGAATGTGGCTTGATACTGTTTGCTTTGTCACAGCATTGCTCTGCTTTGGCCCAGTGAATGGGAGGTCATCAGCAAACTCTTCATGGTGGACCAGCCCATCTCCATCTGCTGCTTCAAACAGACGACGCCCTCGGGTCCCACCGCCAAATATACTACTCAGCCCGGTTAGAGTGCAAAAGTCACCCTTTTTGGCATGTTTCACTTCACAGAACATCTTCAAATGCACCTACTGCAACACATTTGCAACATGTATGTTACTTATGCTCCACTAAAAGATGAATGAGTGAATGAATCTTTATTTCGAACATGATTTAAAGAATAAAAACTATAAAAAACAAACAACAACAACAAACAAACTGATAAGATAGCAACCGATTGAAAAGAGGTAGGCCAGGAGGAATTCCGATCTATTATGGGTTACTAAATCTATAGAATGGCTACTGATTGTTGTGCCCTTACATCATACAAGTTGACTTTTTTTCATTCATCATCTAGCTTATCCTCAGCAGGGGTGCTGGAGCCTATCCCAGCAGCCTTTGGGCGCTAGCCAGGGTACAGTGATCCCTCCTTTATTGCGGGAGATGCGTTCCAGAACCACCCGCAATAAATGAAGATGCGCAAAATAGAAATGGTATATATATATTATTTGGAAATTCTAACACGTTGCATTGAGATTTCCAACAGCAAACTCAACGCCATTGCCATCGCCGCATGATCTGCCTGGCAGGCAGTGGACTATTTCTCTCATATGGCGCCTCATTAAAGTCACAAAGTGGAAAAGAAAATGATTTCCATCCATTGGCAAGCTATAATCAGAGAGAGTGAGAGAGAGAGAGAGAGGGGGCGGGGGTATTTTGCCAAATACAAGATTAGACACTAAAATAGGGACAACAGATATTGACCAACTTTGATATTGTTGCTGCCTTTAGCCAGCAAGGCCTCGACCACTTTTTAATCCAAGCTTCTAATGGCATCTGTGATTATTGTTTTTGTTTTGGTTATGATGTGTGTGGTCATGTATTCAGATCTCTGCTGGGAGTGCAGAGAGGGCTTCCTTTTCCAGCAACAGAAGGACCTCCGAGAGTACACCCAAGCCACAATTTACATCCGCAAAATCGCAGAAGACAAAAGGGTATGACAAATCAACTCGGTGCCCGATGAGTCGAAAGCTGGCGCTACTGTAGACGTGCACGTGACTCAACATGTAAATGGCATCTGACGTTCCATTGTGAATAGATGATGAAAGAAGCAATTCCAGAGAGGAACGCCAGCAGCTCCGAGGCGGAGGAGGAGAAGGAGGAGCAACCAAAGGTAGCAGGTGAGAGAGATCCAGACTTCAGCCAGGTAAATAAGTCAAGAAAATGTAGCTTATTGGTGGCAATATTAATTCTGCTCATATCTGTGCTGAGAATCATAATTCATATTTGACTACTCAGAAGAAGAATTTGGCAAGGGTGCACTGTATTTGTAGAAGTAAAACTTGTAATATTCAGTCTTATTTCACCAGTCAGAAGATGGTGCAAAGCGTCTTAAACTAAGCGAGAGCAGCATCCCAGAGGGAGTGGCTTCTCCAGAAAGCAACGCAACTAAGCTGGGCGGAATCAGGAGAAGCACTCGGCACCGGAAACTCCGAGGCGAAAAAGCCCTCATTGTGTCTGCAAATCAGACCCTCAAAGAGCTGAAAATTCAGGTAAGGCCACCCGAAACTAGCGTTTGAAGTTATCCTCAGGTGTCCTATTTGGTTCCACCGTCATAAACCTTTGGCTCAATCATTTTTCAACTCAATCTGGGTTTGAATTTGCTCTCGTCGCAAAACTAGATTATGCATGCTTTCTCGGTGGCGCCATTTGACCAAAACCTCTCCATTGATGGGAAAAGTCTGACAAACGACTCGGCCACATTGGGCAGTTTGGGTATCATCCCAGAGAGTGTCATCTCTCTAAAGGTAAGTCACTAGCTCCTGGTTTTAGCATTCAATCTCTCTTTTGTTGGTGTTCTTCACATGACTCTTGTTATCTCAGGCTGATGAGCCAATAGCTGACTATGCAGCCCTGGATGACGTCTATCAAGGTGAGACTCATTTGGATTCGAAATACTGTGAGTGGTTAGGCCCCAGGCTGACCCATGAATAGTGTCAATTTGCAAATAATTGCCCTCCCGCGTTACAATTGACAGTACAATAATGACAAAAGCTTTTCTGATTTACTGTTCCTCTAGTATAGTTCTAATGATCAGAGAAGTAACGTATGTTTTCTACCATTGTTTTTCACCACCTCATTTATAGCTGCAATGCCAGAAGAGGGGTTTAAAGGTAAGCAGCATTATTGACATCATTGTTAGAGTGGTCCTTACTCTAACTTACTTTGCAAGAACCACACGGGAGACAGTATGCCCTTTTAAGCACTTGCAAGTGGAGAGCCATTCGTCGCTGTGCATACAGCGATGATGGAATGAGGTCTGACTCAGGCCTTTTGCAAGAGCATTTTTATTGAGAGAAACAGGGTGGGGGTGAAAGTGGACAGGATGGGGTTGAAGCCCCTGGCTTCCGGTCAAAGCATAGCAGGGGTGTTTTACGACGTTGTGTAAACAGAACAACTTTGATTGCTTCCTCTGCAGCTGGTCAATCAGTTCAAAAGATCTTAGCACTTTGTTCTACTACTTTTGTTAAGACAGGACACGTTTGATTAATTATTACAGGTTACATTCCAACATAAGCATAGGATGAAACTAGTCTATCAACCCTAACAATCATCTCTGAATGTCATCTTCTTTACGTGCATTGGTGCTTGTCATGTAGCAAAGTAGATCAAAGTCAAAGTCAGCTTTATTGATGTGTGTTGATTCATTTGATTTTATGCGCAGGCACTGGGCTTCTTGGTCATTGAAGACATTCTGTGCTGTAGCCGTATTTGACTTGGACAAGAAAGGCCTGAACTTATCAAGTGTTGTAAAGTGCTTTAATCCCCCCCACCTCCCCCAATAGCCATTGTTAAATGGTGACAATGACAATGCTCAAAGCCTACTTTTTTCCTATTTAAGTCAAGTGGATATGTGCCCCTTTTGTTTGTTTTTTCTTCATTTTAAATTATGGAATACATGACAGTGTTCTGTTCCAAGGTGTAGAAACTCATATTCTCACTTGAGATGATCAAGGTGTGTTACGTGAATGCACATTATGTATGATTGTTACCTCACCGTATGTATAGCAATTATTTACTACAGAAATGTTAGCAACGCAAACTCTATTGGTTGAACGTTTGAATCTGTATGCAAACAGTGATGTGTACTGTTATTTTCACTGTTTTTTCTTATTGACAATAAAGTTATTTTTCAAATTATTCTACTCATACACGCTTTTCACTCAATTATTTTTAAAGTGATTGCCATTTTACGGGTAGAGTCATAATGATGAGCATATTTAATAAATCAAAACGAGCTCAAAGAAGGTGTGTGGTGTGGTCTAGTTTACTAAATAGAACTGCGCTTTTGGTCCGGACCAAACAAGTGGACTGAAATACTTTTCTGGCCTGAATAAACCCTGAGATAAGATATCCTTAAGAAGATAACAATAAAAAATAGTCAAAGTCAAAGTCAGCTTTATTGTCAATCTCTCCACATGTCACAACACACAAAGAGACCGAAATTACGTTTTCTCTATCCCACGGTGACGAGACATATTACACGATAGACATACAAGTAATTGACACAATATAAAAACAAGAAGGCAAAAATTCAAACAATCAATAGTAAGAGTGATGAATAAATAATAAATAAACAGATAACATAATAAATAAGAGGAGCAAAACGGAGCCAGCAAGCATAGCGCAAAAGTACAGGACGCTATGCTTGCAGTATTCAGGGATATACATACAGACAAGGGAGGAAAATACAAACATTCTGACATGAATGTCGAATTGACTACATCTTGAATGAGAGGCGGACGCGCTAACTAGTGCGTCATTATGTCAACGTTGCACATCACAAGTTTACAAAATAAAACAGCGGTTGCTATATGACGTCTACACGTCACGTCACATGACGCGGCCGTGACGTCGATGGGCAGAACTTCTGCCAAAACTCAAATCCGTGAACAAAGTTAACCTGTTTAATGGGAGTGGGAAGAAGACATTTAATTGAATTAAATCCATTTTGAGTTTGCGCCATTATTTCAATGCATAACAACTGTAAGTCTACAGCGGTTGCTATTGGACGTCAGCCACTAGGGATGGGCGGATCGATACCAAAATATCGATATATCGATCCAGGCTGCTCATTTTTGAGTATCGATCTCCCTAGCTAAAATATCGATACTTACAATTATTTAATTATATTTTTCCTCATTTTTTTTTTGCTCCAATTTGACGACTTGCACTCATGCTAGCACTACTTTTCCTTCCGCCTGCTGCACCGGCGTGTCCTGCTCTGCTCTGCTCCCGCCCCCTTTTCTCACAAGCCAAGCCCTCCTCCTCCGCCCCCCGTTCCAATCCAAACAAACACAAACAAGCATGGCCACGGCGGCGGCCCAGTCCGAACGCAAGAGAAGTCTGGTTTGGGGATATTATATTTTACTTAATAACAACGAGGCAAAATGTGAAATATGTCACAAAACAATTAAATATTGTGGCAACACCACAAACTTGACAAAACATTTAAGCAAAATTCACCCCACGGTTCATGAAGAGCTGCAGTTGAAACGTGCCGCAGACACTAAGGCAGCGACGGAAAACCCTGCAGCCACACCGAGGCTAAGGTACCAAAGTACCTTAGAAGCAGCGTTTCAGAAAGGCAAGACATATCCAGGTATCAGGTGCTAACCAAAAATCGTAAGCATTTGTGGTTGATGTGCTATTTGAAGCAATAATTACTACGCTTTAGTCAGTCATTTATAAATAAAGTTTTCCCCTTTTCAATTTGTGGTCGAACGCCATACGTTTTATTTGTAACTCCACTTCCTATAAACAACACTAAAGTATTACAATATTAAATGTAAGTATCCAGCGGCTTTACAAATTGATAGTTTTGCTGCTCATGACGATTAAGCCCTGCATCTCTGTTGGTACCATGTCTCTTTTTAGATTATACTAAAAGACAAAACTTTTTCCCAACAACAGAGAGAGAGAGAGAGAGAGAAAAAAGTAAAGAATAGCTCCTTTTTATTAAAGTTATACTATTAATATGCATCTTCCACTAATGCACTAATGTCTAAAAAGGTTAATAATTCATGTACATGACGTAATACTTTTTTCTACAAAATTCAATAGATGACTCTCCACGAGCAAGAATGCCACTGCATTTAAATTGTTTTTTTGGCGGGAAATTACACTTCCGGTATCGATATCGGATCGAATATCGGGTATTTTGGGTAGGAAATACTTGGTATCGGATCGATTCCAAAATCATTGGTATCGCCCATCCCTACTCACTAGCATCTTTGCCGGTCCACAACTGCGCCCGGCAGGCTTAGCAAGTTTCGCCTACGTCATCATCGGGCGACAAACACCGCATCGACTCATTAACGCAAGAATTTAATTTAAGAATTTTAGATGTTTATGATCACAGTACTATTTAATTATAGTCTGCACACACATACATATATAATAAAAAATTCATACAACAAGGAGACACAAGAAGCTGCTGCATTGTATATACGTATATATACAGCTTCTTGTGTCTCCCCTTGTATGAATTCTTTTCTGATTCAGAGGTACAATTTGAACATGACGAGTCAAAAGAGCGAAGGGTTGTTTTTCTGCCCCGAGAGGCAAGGGCAACAAAGCTGCGTGCCTGCCACGTGTCGTCGAGAAGGGAAATGAAGGGATTAGGACGAACTCAGCTCAGCTCAGCTCAGGAGCAACGCGGGACTGGACTTCAGATAACATGAGTCTCCCCCAGCAATAATTGCACGCGTTTTAGTGCTGTCCATAAATTAAACACACATGTGCGTCCGCCCATCCGGCCGGATTGCAGCGCATTTTCAGGGGCTTTCCAACAATCTGAAATAGGAATTGTTTACACAAAGATGGACAAGAGTTGGAAGTAAAAGGCTTATGTTCAAGTGCAAGCAGGTGGCATCGCTGAATGAAGCCTCTGTGCTGCATTTGGAAACAGAAGGCTCGGAGGGGGTCTGAAGTTTCCCTCCCAGGGCGGACTGCACAAGGTTCTTCTTGTTCTTGCTTGTATTCACGAGCTGTTAACATCTGGACTTGATTAGCTTTGCAAAAGTCTTGTAAAGACCTCATCAATGATGTCGCAACTAACCTTTCTAAATGGTTCTCAGCAGCCAGACAAAGTTGACAGAGCAAGTGGGTAAAAAAATCAAAAGCACTACAAACCGTACAGAATGACGTCTTTTGATTGATTTACTAGCATAACAAAAGCGAACAAAATGATTTTGGAAAGAGGCAAAAGGGTTGCAGCGGCAACAAGTTCAGAAAACCACCACTTTGTGGCGCTTGGGTTCGCTCTTGACCACGGGAACGTGGACGTCCTCATGGTCGGCGCTCATGTTGTTGGACAACCAGCTCAACGTCACGTTATGACCTGCAAGTACATGAAAGAAAGAAAAAGAAAAAAAATCAATACAAGCTGGAATGCCTAAACTGAGTTAATTGAAGAAGAAGAAAAAAGCTGAGTGTATCTCACAAAGGGAAGCGCTTGCGTGATGTAAGATCGGCACAAAAAAACGGGAATCGAGCAATTTTTTGTGAAATCGTGGTGACGCAACTGGCCGCTTGAAGGGAATTCGGTCCGCTCCTACGCACATTTACCGTGAGTCAAATATAATAAATAGCTATTTGACATGTTTACTTCAAATATAGTAATTTGTCAGTTTGATTTACCTACATATTTATATGCTTGTTATGGTTTGCGTCATTTTTTTTAATTGTAAGTCTTATAGTATCCCAAGAGGTGGGCGTGGCGCTTACGATGTCATCAGTGGCATCCTTGACAGCGGTGACGGACAGCACCACCACCAAAGGCACGACGGTGGTGATCCAGGACACCGACGAGATCTCAGGAATCAACTGACGGACAAGAGAGAAAATGAAACCCTGCTCAAGTTCCTGCGCATTGTAAAAGAATTGGACAGCACCTGGAGCACCAGCAGGAACAGAAAGTAGACATTAGCGATCCTCTGGAACTGCTCAAAGAGATTGAGAGGGAGGAAGGTGAAGAAGTTGTACTTGGATGTCTTGATGGCGTTCGTCTGTAGGGGGGGGGGGGTGGGGGGGGATGGCAAAGTACATCGCGGGGTTAGCGTCGTTAATGGAAGCTAACAAAATAACATTCGGAAATGCATATGGAGAGAAAAAACCAACAACATGAAACTACTAGCAACGTTAAAGCAAAAACGTCCTTTGTTTTTGTCTTAATCAATTAAATTCATACTTGAGCTTTCAGGGGTTTATTTTAAAAGTGTTTATTTTGAAAGGGAATTCTATTAGTCATTGGAGAATTGTTCATTTTAAATGTATTTATTTTAAAACGAATAAAAAACGAAGCTAAAATTAACCATTTTTGTCCAATAAAAAAAAAAAAACTGCTCTAACAACAGACTGAAATTAAACGAGAAAACACAAAGCTAATTACCATTAAAAATACAAGATGATTCCTGTCACTGTGTGACTTTTTGGAGATGTGATTATTTTTGTTTATTTCTACTGCGAGGGCGATTTCGCCTGGGTGTTTTGTGTGCGTGTGTAGAATCATAGCGCAAATATTGAAACTAGCGTGGACGCTCAGTGGCAGGGATCAGCAGCTGGACACTAACCATGGGGTCATGGTCTTTGGTGCTTTGGCACCAGTTTCGGGGGGCGGGGCAAATCAAAACATACTCGTCTGTAGGTGTTGGAACACAACTGATTGACACTCACGGCATATTTAAATGAGAGGTTGTATTCCCGGTCATTGGCCCTGAGTTCTCTCTCCGGCTCTGAGATAAAAGAAAAACCATTAAGAAATTAAATTCAATCAATTAAATAAAAATAAAAAAAACGGTTCATAAAAAAAATAAATGTTCATCGAGCTTACCTCGCTTTTTCTTCCTGGCACAATTGAGGCCAAAGAACGACATCTTGACTTGCTTCTCTTTGCTATCTGTCCACCACCATCTTCATCATCATAAATATTGTCTGAGGAGAAGCAACAATGGTTTAGTTTAGTTTCCGCCCCCTCCAGTTGACGTGAAAGTCACCACCACAGACCTACACAATCTTTTTTTTTTTTTTGCATTTTATAACCGCCAGGCAATTATCTGAGCGTGTGTGCGTGTGTATAAGACGAGCACATGGGACCATGCTGAGTAAACACGTCCCATTACATGGAATGTAATTAGGAAAGTGCCAAGGAGCAAAGGAGGAAGTCAACGTTGCACATTGCTTCTTGCAGTTTTCAGCTCTGCGTTAAGTTTCATCAAATTGGGCTCGGCTATATCGGATGTATTTTTGGCCATTTCGCGAGGTCATACCTGGGACTCGACTCGCTAGTCGCTAATATGAACATGTCATTCTAGACAGATGGCCACCGCCTAATTTCTTGCGAATTTATTTTCATCCTGCCCTCCCGGTGTGTCCAACTGACTTCAAAATAAAACAGTCTTCCTTTTTGAAGTTACGTCAAATCATTCTTGTAAGAATCACAAGCTAATTCAGTTTCGACCACCCTTCAAGCGTTTGGTCACCAAGGTGATGTCATGTCCAAAGTTTAGTGAGGTCGTTTTAGTTCAATTGATAGTTTGATGTTTTTTTGTTGGTTCCTCCATCGGAAGATTCAAACAATTTCTGGTTTATGAGCAAACGGACTGAAACAAAAAGCTGCTCAGCATCATTGAGATGGTTGTGAGAGGTGATGCTGGTGCAAAGATGGTGTAAAAAGGTGTAAAAATAAAAATGCATATATTAATTATAGAAATAAACTTACACATATTATCAGAAAGCGGAAGAGTAAGCATTTTGCCGACTTGATAAATGAATCACAGGGTGATTCCAAGAAATCTTGGAGAGTACTGAACGGGGTCTTGAACAGAAGCCAAAAAACTCCTGTATTCCCTGACCACGATCATAATATGGGCAACATCATCAGAAATAATGGTCTTGCCAACGAATTCAATAACTACTTTGTCTCTATCGGTAGAAACATATCCAGTAAAATCAGTCAACCTCAGGATGCCTCGTTTAAAGACTATCTATCAGGTAATTACCTGGGCTCTTTCTTTCTGAATCCAACTAACTGCAATGAAGTGTATAAAATAATCATGAATATGAAGAATTCAAACTCAGCTGGAATAGATGGTATCTCAAGTAAAATTCTGAAAAGCATCTCCAATATAATAACTGCACCTCTTACATATTGCATCAATCTGTCTATACTCTCTGGAGTAGTGCCACAAATAGCAAAAATAGCACGTATCACACCGGTCTTTAAATCAGGAGATAAAAACAATCTTAGCAACTACAGACCAATATCAATCTTGCCTACTCTTTCCAAGGTTTTGGAAAGAGTAGTTTACAATAAACTTAACAACTATCTAAACAAACTAAACATCATTGCCCCATCCCAGTATGGTTTCAGAAAGGAAAACACTACATATATGGCAGTACTTGACTTGACTGATAAAATCTACGGGGCAATCGATAAAGGCGAATATGGTATTGGGATTTTTCTGGACTTGTCTAAAGCTTTTGACACCATCACGATTGATATTCTTATAAATAAATTACAACACTATGGTATTAGAGGCCTGGCGTTAGACTGGTTCCGCAGCTATCTGTTTGGAAGACATCAATATGTCTCTATTAACAACCATAAATCTTCATACAAGCCCATCAATTATGGAGTTCCTCAAGGGTCCATCTTAGGGCCGCTCCTGTTCATCTTGTACATAAATGACATTGTTAATACTTCACCCATACTACATAAAGTATTATTTGCTGACGATACAAACTTGTTTCTTTCCCACAAAAATCCAAATACACTTGAACAAATTATAAATAGTGAGTTAGCGAAAATAAATACATGGTTTAAATGCAATAAACTCTCCCTAAATGTCAATAAAACATACTACATTGTATTCCGGTCCGATAAAAAAAAGGACACTGACCAAATTTGCATAGAAATTAACGGACAAAACATTGAAAGAGTCAGCTCTACTAAATTCCTGGGGATCCACATTGACGAATTCTTGAACTTTAAAAAACATATTGATGATCTCACTATCAAACTGTCTAAATATGTGGGTTTATTTCTTCAAATTGAGACATTATCTCCCACTCACTGCACTTCTTATTCTGTACAAATCCTTATTTGAACCTCATTTAAAATACTGCAATATTATACGGTGTAACACATTTCCAACCCATCTAAAAAAGCTGGAGATACTTCAGAAAAAGGTCATACGCGCCATAACATGGTCTGAGTTTAACGCCCCCACTAAAACAATCTTTCACCAACACAATCTTCTGAAGCTTGTTGAATATAACTATTTCCAGAATGCTTGCGTCATGTATCAGACTATCCATAAACGAAACCACAAACTCTGTCAACTCATCCCAATCTGTACTCCCAGCCACACCCACACCACCAGGAATAGAAATCTAATCATTGGGAAAAAACGGAAACTAAAATCCACAAGCTTTAGTATTGTGTGCAGAGGGCCACAGATTTGGAATGAGCTTGATGAAACACTAAAAATGTTGCAATCCATATCCATCTTCAAGGCAAATCTAAAAAATCAACTCCTATCAATGTATATTTAATGTGTTGGTTATAAACTGCATGAACACCTGTGTCCTGTTGTTAATATATTAGTTGTTAATTTATAAATTGCAAATGTACTATACATCAAATCCAGAGTAACCAGAATACTGAGGTTGTCTATTGCTTGTCGTATGGTTGTTGTGTGCTGTACCTTGTTGTGTGTTTATTATTGTTGTCTATTATATATCTGTATGTTGTCCAAAATGTAAGGATATCTGGCCAATATCTGATACTTATGGGAAACCAGGCCCCCTATTAAAAGCTTTAAATAGCTTGCTTGGGGTGACCGTTCACGCATCCGGAATTACTGTTTGTTGTTTCATGTTGTATGTCTTGGATATCGCGTGAATAAACTCAAACTCAAACTCAAACTCAAAGGCAACAGTATCCCAGTGTCACATTCACCTGTAACCGGCTGAAGGGTTCAAAGGTCAAGCGGCGTGAATGGCTGTCTTGTCCGATGAATTCGTCTCTACTTCCGACGCTGAACACTGCGTCCATTGTCAGAAAATAGTGCTCACTTGATCCACCTTGTGCGTGTACAAGCACGTGTAGGCCTGTACTGTCTCGGGACTTTTCAACTTTTAAACTCAAAATAGATCATCGAAGGTGTTCCCGAGAAAAGGCAATATTCAGAAGAGCACACCTATTTTTTTTTTCCTGGCCTTTTACGAGCTTTTATTCACTCGAGTAGCATTTGCAGAGTAGAACACCATCTGGTTAGTTTGCTTGTGAGTTTGTTAGCTTGGTCTTAAAGTCAACACTGAAGCTGAAAATGATGGTGTGATTTTTTTTTTTGTGAGTGGTTAGGCTTTGTCATGGGAAAAAAAAAAATAAGTTTTGAAAAAGAAAACACTTCCTGTTTTGGCTAGATTGTTGACGTGAGTCTAACCTCAGATGCACCTTCCTTTGACGACTCATTCTGAGAAACTGCCTGTAGTATTCTTCCATTTAACAATGGTCAGATAAGGGAGAGGTTGAATTTCCTCCATCGTGTCTAATAGCAAGAGGCTTCTTTCGGAGAGAAGAAAGGAGAAAGTTTAGGCTTCCAGGAAAGACTGTACTGTCGTCCTATGATGAAACCAACTCCCGCTTTGGCTTTTGAGGAATGCTCCAGGATCTTCCCAGGCTGGCTTTTGTCACGCAAGGCTTTATCAGAAGCTCCTTGTTTTATCAAAGCCGCAAGCTAATAATAACAGCAAGTCAGCAAACGCAGCGTCTGAGAATTATTCCACCTGCTCAAGAGCAGGTTTAGGCTTTGCGGCCAAATCTGGCAACCAGAAATCCAATTTGGACATGTCGCAATCTTGCATTTATCTGCTACAGTTTGGCCTTTTCCAAAAAAAACTAAAGAAACTAATTTTGTATGCATCAAAGAAAATGTATGGACTTCTTAGACAACCTAACGTGCCCTTGACATCTGTGCGCGGCATCGTTCCAATTTTAGCATTTGTGTTATACAGTATACATTTTGAGCAGGGAAGTCCAAACATGTAGAGACAAAAGGAAGGAAATTGGCGGACACTTCAACTTGTGTTTTGAAGGTTTCTCATTTTCCCCCGGTAGGGGTTTTTAAGTTTTTCCTTGCCCTTTTGGGAGCTTAAGATCAGGGGATGCTTTGAGAATAATTGTCAATTTCTGTCTATGTGAAGCCCTTTGAGACTATTTGTTTGCCCATCCCTGTCTTCGACTAACCTAACATCCGCTAATTTAGAGTCTTCAACAAACCTAACGTAAACGCCAAAGACGGTCAGAAGATTTCGTAAACCTAACGTGCATGTTTTTCTAAGTATTTAAGACAAATTAAGAGTCTCCAACATATTACGTGTTTTTATACTTTACGACTAAGGTCGACCGGAAACTCAGGGACGCTGCACAAAGAGACATGAACAATCGAGCTCTGAATAATTCACCTGACACTTCAGGGCTCCTCTCATCATTACCCAATTAAACCCCTGACCTTTTAATTGACCTCTACGAATGAATAATAACATTCATTGATTGATAGGAGATCAAATGAAGGCCCATCTACAAACGTTTTAAGGTCAATGACAGACTATTAGGAGGTTGGAATTATGGAAACTACCAGACCAATTTTGGATTGAATTTGCTGTAGCAATGAAGATCTTTTTTTTTTTTTTTTTTATTTTTTTTTTTAAATCTGCACACTGTCAAGATTTTGATTTGAAGTTTTACTGTTAGGGACATCTATATCGTGATTTTATATTTTCTTTGAGTTTGAATACTTCACGTCCAAAACAAAAAGTTCAATTTAAAAAAAGATGAAAAAATGATGCTCACGTTACGCGCAATTAGTTGAGGTTTTTGTTTACAACTGGACATACGTGACACTGACCTTGGTAGCAGTTGCAAGGAAGTTGCCTTGCTTGAACTTCCCTCCAGTCTGGAGCTAAAAGAGAAGACATTTACTTTGAGAGCAGTCATTGGCTTTGAACCAGGACTGACCCAGGATTCTCTTGGGCATTATGTGGCATACTGCAGGAGGACTGCATATGGCTGGGAGATCTATAATGACCTGGGAAGTGGAGTGAAAGCAGCATCAGTAAATACTAAGATGCTGTGTTCTACACAGTGCAGTGATGCATTGTTGGAATTGTTGGGAAAAAAATGTTGATAATGTTCCGTTTGACAAAGAAAGTTATTTTTTTCACGTTTTCAAGTTTCTTTTTCTGGCTGTCATCAACTTCACATACATGTATTAATAGTTGCATTAATTAATGTTTAGGACCATTTGGAGCGAAGTGGGGGGGCTGGGTGACGTCATCGCTATAAAATAAATGTGTAATATCTCCGAAACGGAAGCAGCACAAACGAAGATCTTTGCTGCACAAACCAGCACTAACGAAGCACAAACGAACGGTACCATTTTGGGTTCATTTTGAGCAGATGGGGGGCTGGGTGAACTCTGGATGACCTATAAAAGAATCGTTCATAACTAAAAAAACACAGCAGCACAAACGAAAGTTTTTGCTGCACTAACGAAGCACAAACGAAACAGACTATTTTGCTTAAAGTTTGCGTGGGGTGGGGGGGACAGCTGGTGCTGCATTCACTGCCAGTGGGGAAAGTGACAATCCCATACACGCGAGGCTTTGCTTCAAACTACACCTAATTTATGTATTACTTGTAGAATAATGCTATTTATCTGTGCTACTCTATGTACCCATAAACACGTTCTTCACGTTCTATCTGTCAGCACCAAAATGATCGTTTCAATGGTAAATTGGCAAATTTACGACTTTTTGTGTGACGCGAAGGCAGCATCGGTCAGTTTCCGAAGACAGACAACAGGAAGACAATTCTCCCACTGGACACTTCATTAGGTACCCTAGATACAGCTCAAACGTGTACACTACTATTTTTAGTATGATATGTTGTCATCATTTTACATTTTATATTATGACTGCGTGAACATTCTTAGTACTACATTTGCTGCTTTCATTTTATTTAAATCATTAAGTGTTTTGAAAGGGTTATAGCACCACCTGCGCTTCATAAATCTCATTTCACTTTATGAAGACGACAAAAATAACACCTTTTATTCTTATTCATGTATTACCGCGATATCGTAGTGACGCTTAGTATAAAAAAAGATACAAAACATAGTTTTAAAAAGTCCACAGAAACGCACATATAAAATGATCAAACATTGTCATGCTCAATGAAGGCACAGATAAATACAAAGTGGTATAAAAGCAGTATTTTGTGATTATTGCCTACTCGATTGTATGCTATATGAAATGAGGAATTGGTTACATTCAGTACATGCATGTTTTTATGTTTGCTTCACGCTGATTTTCCAGTACAAGAAAGAAGGAACGGGCTTAAACAATGACTTGTGTCGATTAATCATGTCTATGACAATTGGAGGCAAAATGGAGTACTTAGATGCAGCCAGGAGGGGGCGCTGCTGAGTGACTGTCAACTAGTTTGTGACAAAGAAGTTTACATGCAATGATAGCATGGAAAAAGGAGTACTGACCAAGTCAAATGACATTAAACTAACGTGCGTATTACTACTTTCATCAAATTATTTTTTTGGACCTTCACAATATTCATTTCTATAGATCAGTGGTTCCCAAACTTTTGCAGGCTGGCGCCCCCTTTGGCTCCCCAGTGAATTCCTAGCGCCCCCCTCCTACCCCCCCCCCCCCACTCTATCACACAGTAGACACATTGGTTGCTGTTGGTTGTGTGGTGCTGCGACAAATCCATATTTCAGATATTCCACACTATATTGCCGACACTTCTTTTTTGTTTGCTGTACCAAGGCCATACTTTATTCTGGAACAAAAAAATAAAACCATGTAAAATACAGCATTTTATCGCATTTCATAAATAGGCCTACTTAAAGACAAAAATGACAACATTGAGGGTATGAAAAGCAAGTTTACCCTCTCATGTATTCATTTTCTTCCATTTATTCACAGAAAATGGTGGCGGACGTGATCTAAGGCAGTGGTCCCCAACCTTTTTTGCGCCACGGACCGGTTACATGTCAGAAATATTTTCGCGGAACGGCATTTATATAAATAAATAATAAATTTATATAAATAAATAAATAATACATTTATAATATCATTACCATTACGTTGAATTAGTGGGAGCACTGAGTTTGTTTCTCAGAAACGAGCCGGTCCCATCTAGACGTAATCGGAGACAATGACACCCGAAGTGATTTAAGGTTTGTCTTTTATTGCAGGATGCTTGGTCTCCATGTGTTGAAGCAGTTTTGAATGCTTCACTGCCTGGTTAGTTAGCCTGTCGCCACATATTAGCTTTGCGGGCTCGACTGGGGAAACATGTCACGTGACCGGGACGAGCGTCTTGACCTGAATTAATTGATCGTCGATAAAAAAAAAATTCTGTGCGGCTTGGCGGCCCGGTACCAAGTGACCCACGGACCGGTACCGGGCCGCGGCCCGGTGGTTGGGGACCATTGCCCTAACCAGCTCAACACAACACAACACGGCGCGTTCTGGCGAGTCCCCAATTTCATGTTGACTTGAACTCAAGATGATGTTGACCGCCAGAATGCGGTTTTTATTATAAGATAAAATTCTGAACATTACAAGCTTGAAATTACAAACCTGAGCTTTTGCTTTTGTAGATATGCTGTCGTATCTGACTGGGCCAGAGCGGCGTGCGTGTTGTGTACAAATCGACTGCCGCCCCTTTCTTCCTCACCGCCCCCCCAGAGCTTTCCACCGCCCCCAGGGGGGCGGTACCGCCCACTTTGGGAACCACTGCTATAGATTATGTTTTTTGTCATCACGTATGGTAGCCTGATAGTGGTCACATCAGGTAGTTCTAGTCCTGTTGTGCCAGTTATCTCCAATAAAATTCCCTTTTTTATGATGCCAAAACCAACAACACCCCCCCCCCCCCAAAAAAAAATCCATACAAAATTCCAACCATAATCGATCACACGACCGCAAAGTCCTCCATTTAGTTTTGGTGAATCTTCTTCACAAGGATCTTACGCGTACATACAAACACAGATGTAGAAAAGTACAAAATGCTTTTAAGGCAACATATGGTCCTGTCCCCAATTACCCCCTAACCCTGCCATTCATACTTGCACTCCCAGGGCTAAAAAAGTTTGTAAACATGAAGACACTTTGTCCTCTTTGAATATTCCTGCTTCCTTCCTCACAAACAAGAGTCTTGTCTTAGGTGCTCACCATTGGTCAAAGAGCGGCGTCACTGATGGTCCTGTACATTTGCAGCGAGGTCGTCTCCACCTCCTGGGCCTTGGCGTACTGCGCGCGCTCGGCCGGGCGGCCCATTGGGCTGAAGCCTGAAGTGGCGCGGCCCGTGTTTTTGGGTTTTTGAAAAGCGCTATACAAATTTAATGAATTATTATTATTATATTTGACATCATAAAACTCCGATAATCGGAACGGTTATATGCAATTTTCTTTTCTTTACAGGTTGTGATGTGTTAATAAGTAAAAATATAAAGCAACCTTGACATTCCACAAAAAGGAGGTAAGAGCTAATTTAACAGACAGCGCGATTAGCAACATGCTGATAAAAAAAGTTTCATGGGCTGTACCAGACTGTGTCCGTTGATGACAAGGCCATATTCGCCGTTCACCGTTTCATCCGCGAGGGCCTTCACGCTTTTACCCAGAGTCCTCTCTGGCAAAACTGTGCAATCCTCAGTGGCACCTGGTTTCATGGTCTTCTGCGCATTCCTGGCACATGTGCAAGAATAAATTAAAGAAAAAACACAATTAAAAATGGTAAGGAAAAAAAAAAAATCGGCAACAGCTACCTGAGCTCCTGCCTCACATCTTCCGGCGAGTTGCCAGAAATGACAAAGACGTCGTTCATCTCCTCGCGCAGCAGGTTGCACGAGTAGCCGATGTTTTCCGCTGTTTCTGCAATAGGAATATTTTAATAGCGTGAAAAATATTGCTCGATTATGCAGATACTAAGTGGTACGCAACTGAGGAATAAAGAATGAAATGAAATCAACTGACACAAATAGAAAACCAAATAAAATAAATTAATATCACAACTAAAGAAATTCTGGAAACAATATAAAACTTATAACTTCTAAAACGTCAACTAAGCAAGGCAGATCAATTTGAAATAAAATAAGGCAAAACGTTTTGTTTTTTTTCAAATTAAAAAGTTGAAAGAAAAGCAACAATTGAAAAGCAATTACATGTATTTAAAACTTGAATACCTTGCTTGTCGCCAGTAAGAACCCAGATGTTGATGTCGGCTTTGGACAGCTGCTCGATGGTCTGCGCTACTCCGTCCTGCAGCTTGTCTTCGATCGCCGTCGCCCCTAGCAACTGGACGGGCATACGTGACAGCTTACCGCATCGGATTCAACTTGGAGCAGCTTGCCCTGGCCGCCTACCAGCAGGTCGGTCTCGATCTCTTCGTACAGCTGCTCCAGTTTGTCCTCGCGCCCTTCCAGCGCCGTGCTGGCTTCGTGGTGGCGCTGTTGCCACTGGAGGAAAAAGTCCTCGTCCAGGTCCTTGTAGGCCAGCGCCAGGGTCCGCAGGCCTTCGCCTGCAAACTCCTGCAGAGGGAAGGCACAAACGTCAATAGCGTGCGTGCGGACGGGCGGTTTCCCGTAAAGCGCGGGACGTGCTCTTACGTTGAGGTGCTCTGTGGTGACGTTTGTCAGTTTAGTGCAGGAGCCGTGCAGCCTCTCGCAGATGATGGTGTCGGCTCCTTTGCAGTACAGCGACAGCTTACCCTCGGGGCTGCGAACTGGTTTGAAGGTGAGGGAGACAAAGGAATAAAATAAATCAATCGTTTTCAAATATTTGTCTCCATTTTAGTTTCCATGAAGCACCATTCATGTATTTTCTTCCTGAAAACTGGCCTTTGCATTTCTTTCGGCTTACATAACATGACTCGTGACTTTTACTAGCTACCCAATGACGCCTCCCATCGGGGCCGTCAGACATACTTCAAAATGAAATTTTCCCGCTTGTTTACCGATGACGGACATCCTCTTGCGGACATTGTTGAAATCCAGGATGGCCAAGAGTTTATAAGTGCACTGCTCTCCCATTTCCACAATGGAGATGCTGTCGGGCGTCCGCGAACGGAATACAAAGCCGAAGTTCCTGGCGGCTGTGACCAGAGCGCCCTCGTCAGGAGACTGAGCCTGGTACGAGAGCTCCCCTGCAGGTGGGAAGTTTTGTTTGTTGTTGTTTTATTCGGATTCAGTAAATGAAATAAACAACCCTGCAAAATGAGCTCACCTTCTTTCTTTTCCTCCGCCATGACGGTGTGGCAAAGCGCAAGCAGTCGGAAGAAGGTGTGGACTTCAGGGATCTCCAGCTTGACGGCCTCCACCAGCGCGTGATCGTGGAAAGTCAAGCAAGGGTCCGCCAGCGGGTTAAAGGAGAAATCCACCGTATCGGTGTGCTGCTCACACATACGGCATGAGAGTGGCATGTAAAAAAAAAAAAGAGCTCATCATTTGACCTTTCAAATCTCACCTCATTAATTTCAAGTCTCTGGCCCATGGAGTCAAAGACATCGCCTGTGAAGGAACACCAGCGCACCACAAATGTGAATGCCACGACGTTTACCACCATATCTTTTTCCCCAAAAGTCAAGTTTGCTCACCGTACGTCTTCCCGTTGATGGAGCATTTGTTGAAGGTCATGATGTTTTGCGTCAGCGTGCCCGTCTTGTCGCTGAACACGTACTTGATTTGACCCAGCTCCTCATTTAGCGTGGTGGTGCGCGCCACGGCGGGGGTGTCGCTGCGAGAGTGGTACATCTTCCGGTCCCAGTCGATGTAGAAACTGTTGCCCAGGCGGATGAACTCCACACTGGATTAAAAAAAGAAAAGGGAAGATTTTCTTGACCTCAGTGCAACTCAGAGGCTCCATTCAAAAAACGTAAATGGTCGGTGCTCCCAAAATTGCGGTCGGCCGAGAAACCCGATCAGAGTTCAGCACTTGGTCCTCACCTGACATAAAGCGAAATGGGCACCACCGTGTTGAGGATGATGACGTAGGACCAGAAGGTGAGAAAGGAGGAGAAGGCGGCATCGTGGCCGTTCTGCCTGGGCAGGAAGACGGTGAAGGCGGAGCCCTCGCCCAGCTCCCAGCAGTAGTTCCCGATGGCAAGGACGGTACACATGAACGCCAGGAAGCCAAAGATCTGCATGCAGGAACAGTGAGGGAGGGGGGTGGGGTGCAAATTGTGTCAAGGACGCCGAAGAGACTGCCGATTAATCGGTCGGGCCCGCGTTTTAAGTACTTCTTTAACTTGTTTCATATCAAAGAAACATGCTCACAAACAGAACGAGGACGTTCATCAGACGGTCCACGCTGGTCCTCTTGAAAGTGCTTTTGCCGCAGTTCTGCATCAGTTTGGTTTCTGGACCTAGCATGAAAAACAAGGAGATAAAAGCTGGCTTCGAGTGACAGATGATGACGTTCCTTCCGAGAAGAAGAGTCACCCCACCTGCAAAGAGCACCAGTCCGAAGCACCACTCGGTGTTCCTCAGGGTGCAACCCCGCAACAGGATCTTTTCGTTGTCCAGAGCGTACTTCTGCCCCGCAAAGGCCAGCGTCCCCGTGAAGCGGTCCAGCCGGTTGTTGGGAGGCTCGCAGAGGACTTCGCCTTTGTGACACAAACGGTTTCAGACAATTAACAACGATGTTCACTTTTTTTTCTTTTGTGTCCTACCATTGAAGTCTGCCAGCTTGCTGACATCATCACCGAGGTCCCCGGTCACCGTCAGGGCCTGGCGTACTTTCAAGTTGGTCTCGCTTAGGGAAAGGGGGAAAAATGTTGGGCCAAAACAAAAATGGCTGGTCGTCGGCCTGTACCAGGACCAGAAGCAGGGTTTACCCGTCTAGCTCTGCTGTCTCGATGTAGACTAGGTTGAGCGGTTCACTGCTGGACAGCAGGAGGAGGTCAGCCTAAGAGACAGTTGTCAAATTCAAAGCAGCGCTCCAATTATTTTTTTTGACGTCCTTGCACATGTGTCAATCAAAGCCTCACTGTGACAAACTGGTTGTTTTCCAGCTTGATGATGTCTCCCACATGAACGTCCATCCGCTTCTCGCTGCGAAGTCTGGCGGGCGGGGGGAGGGTTAGGGTTAGAAACAGGATGTTAAATTTGATGACAAAACTGCATTTGTATTTCAGGAAATCAACCCAACCCAAATATGGGCGTTGGGTCGCGGTAGCTGCATTGGAGACAGGAAGTTTCCGGACTGCTTCCTGCTGTAACTCGGTTGCGAGGCTGAGCGACTTTGCTTGAGCTCATTTCAACATCAGACAAACTCCTTCACCTTCTGTGATGAGTAAGCAGCGCAACCCACTAAAAACACTCAAGACCCCCCACCTCCCCACACACACACAGGAATGACATTGCTGTTTTTTTTTTTTCTTTTTCAAATCCCGTTGACCTGTAAAGTCATGTAAAAACAACATAAATTACAATACTTGCTTTTCATCGATGAGGACTTGGACTTTTCTGTTGTTGACGTGATTGTCATTCCGGTGGCGATTCTAGAAGCGTACACGCACAATAAAAAGTTTGATTATTTACCCGCTTTTCCGCATTCAAACTCAGTAGCCCTTTCTCTTTGACGAGATCTCTCTGCACTCCTGGAATTCCTTTAAGAGTCAAAGGTCTGAGTTTATCTCACAAAGGGAAGCGCTTGCATGATGTAAGATCGGCACAAAAAAAACGGGAATCGAGCATTTTTTTGTGAAATCGTGGTGACGCAACTGGCCGCTTGAAGGGAATTCGGTCCGCTCCCACGCACATTTACCGTGAGTCAAATATAATAAATAGCTATTTGACATGTTTACTTCAAATATAGTAATCAATCGATTTACCTACATATTTATATTTGAATGTTTTATTCATGTGCGCATATATTGAAACTCCCCTTAAGCCGTTGATAGAAATCTGACAATTTTCGCCGTTAAAGAAAAGAGAAGCTGAGCTAGGCCAACTTCTTCTTCCCTCACTTCACACACTTAACGTTCAAGAGTCCAAAAATACATAGAATACCTCGTTCAAAGAGAACGAGGGGCAGGGGGGGGGGCAACTTACCTCGACTCCCGAGCCGACGAGTGCAGTTACTGGGCATGAAAGTAAAAGATGCCCTCTCGCTCCGAGTAGGCACAAACGATTGAATAATATTTTCCTTACTGCTACTCTCTCCGAGTTAAGCCCTCCTCTGTTTCCTCTCTTGTCGCCTCCCTCCATTGCCGAGTCGGCGCTGGCTGAGTGCGGGGCGCACTTCGAGGCGTGGCTCAACGTTCGCTGGACCAAAACGTCACGTATTTTCCAAAAGTGCCTTCTTTATATCTTTTTTTTTAATTAAACAATTCCCAAAATGATGCGTCATCTCATGCTGGTTTTTGTTTTTAACTCTATTCACAATTGAAAATTATAAACTATCGACTGACCAAAATTCAAATACCAACCTCAACCATATGGGGAGTGCGTCACTTGCTGGTGACAACTGGTACTGCATCCGCCCCGTAGTTAAATAAGCTCCGCCCCCACTGACTGAAGGGTGAAATTTGAGTTCATTTCTGATGTTTTAAAGCAGGGGTCCCCAAACTTTTTCCTGTGAGGGCCACATAACCTTTCCCTTCTCTGATGGGGGGCCGGTGTCAGTTTGTAACAGAAAAAGTGTGACGATCGTAGGGGAGCTTAAAAAATTTCTTGTTTTCCAGAAAGCCACACATAACCAAATAACGGTTATTTAATAACCCTTTCCAGGTTCTTTACAGAAAAAAAGTCAGGAAACAAATAATAACACTATTAATGAAATAAATAATAACTGAATAACCCTCTCTGAGTTCTTCACAGAAAAAACAAAAAACAAAAAAAACTAAATAACTATCTCTGGGTTCTTCATAGAAAAAAACCCATGGAACATTAACTTTCTGTTGTGTAAAGGGAAATGTACTTTCGGCAGTTTGCAAACACATTTGATTAAGGCTCCGTTAGACACATATAATCATATCAATATAATTTCTAGTAGTAGTGTGGTCGCTTAATAAGTGGAAAGGAATGTGCAGGCTACATGAATTTGTTTTCTTCAAAGTATTGTGGAACAGGAGGTCCAGAAAGAGAGCATATCTCAAGGCCGATGGGAACGTGTAAAACAACTCGTCTTTGTGGTCCAGACACCTGTGCTGAGCGGGGGAAAACCCAAACAAGGAGGAGATGACCATCGACCAATCACCACACAATCTTTTGCATGTTTGAATATTCATATTGTGTTTCTTTAAAACTGGGCAACCCGGAAGAATGTGTCGTCTTTCTGGTCACGAAGGCACACGAGTTTTTGTGTTTTTTCATTTGAGAGCAACAGGAGCAAGATGGTTCCGCCCGGCCAGCAGCCTTCATCCTCGTCGGCACCGGCGGCACTAGGGCAGCGGCGTCAAAAACCACAATGTTCGCGCTGCAGGAATCACGGCTTCTCGACTAACGTGAAGGGGCACAAGCGCTTCTGCCAGTGGAAAGATTGCCAATGTGAAAAGTGTAAGCTTATAAAAGAGAGGCAGAGGATCATGGCGGCTCAAGTAATTGTACACACACACACACATCCTGGTAACATTGCCTGAAGTTTCACTTGCAAGTCATTTTTTGTTCCAGCTTGCCTTGAAGAGAGCGCAGGTTCAGGCTGAAGAGATCTGCAAACTGATAAAGCAGGAGTCTGGGGACAAAATCGAAGAAGAGGCCCGCCGCCCCTCGGCCCAAGGACAATCCCCGACACTGGCGGGCGATTCTTCTTCTCTGCTGTCTGCCAAAGGTAAGGCAACAATCTCCATCAAACATTTATGAACTACGCAGGCAATATTTTGGAGATATCAGATGTGTCAAAGATATGCAGCTAATTTTAAAGGGGACAGTTTTAAAGGTCTGCAGTTTCAGTTGCTTGTACTTTATATCACGTTGCTGTCGATTTTTCCTGATCTATTTTTAAAAAGACCAACATTAAACCTGAAGAAATTCAGTTACACAAAATGAATCAGAAGACTGTGTGCAGAATGTTTGGCGCAAATAGATACAATGTTATAGAAAAGAAAAGTTGAGCAGTTATCAACAGTGATACATTTTTGGCTCCGTATTTGTCCTTGGCCAAGCGAGGTACGTTATTATTGCGACGCATTTCGTGATAAATACAGCATGTAATAAGTGCCGACCGACCCACTTGTTGCTACAGTGTGCACTCTGGTATCCGAGAGCTTAACTTTAGGAGGCGCACTGCATGACAGGTCAAGGCCGTTTCCCCCGTCACAGGAGCGGGAACAAAAAAGGAGGCGAGCACACATCGCTTCCGCGATGTTGAGTGATGTGCCGACGTTTATGAACAATGTTATATGTTGGATGAGAGAACAATATGGCCTTGGCGATAAGGCAGAATGGGAGAAAAGTCACTTGCTCCACCAGCGAGCGCACAAGTGGCCTTTAGAGGGCGCTGTTGACTTTGGCGAGGGAGACACGGCTGTAGTTTCTTGGCAAGACAAAAAAAAACCTTCGATAATTTGTCACTTTATAGAATTAAGATAGAATAATGATAAAACATTCACAAGTAACGCAATACATAATGCAAATTTATTAGTACTACGTTGATTACAATACGGTAAAAAGTAAGAAAGCGTCTTGGTGGGTCGAAGGTTGTCCTCAATTAAATGGTTGATAATGTCATCCAAACATTTAAGCATTAAGTTAACATTTAGTAAATCGTTGACATAGATTTACAGCTATTTTTTTGTTACTATGCTGATGGCCAACGAGAGGGAGCTGCTTCTTTTGTTTTGTGCTTGTGTTGTTTTGTGCATTTATTTTTGTATTATTAGGCTGCTGGTAATCATAATATAGAAATCAGTGTTTTGTCAATTATCAAGAACCTTTTAAGGGACTCAAATGTAAATTTGTGGTAGAAGTGTTTTAGGCTTTATTATTCAGTCTTTATTTAGATTACTAATGCATATTGAATTATAATAATACGTAGTAGTTAGCATTATATTCTGTATGATCAATATCAAACCTTATAATTTCCTTATTTGCTATTTTGTATTTTTATATATCTATTAGTTATTTAGCATTTATTTTTAAACTTTTTATTATTTATAATTTTTTTAAGGAAAAAAAAAAAATCGTTCCCATAGTGCCGAGCTCTGGTTGCTGTCTATTCCTGCTCCCAGCTGCAGGGGGGGGCCTGGGGGCAAAGTCTGACAGAGGGTGTGTTGTGTTTGTCAGGAGCGGGGGGTCGCTCCAGCCCGGTGGCAGGGACGAGCTGGGCACGAGGTGACATTCAAGCTGAGCCCCAGGTGGGGACCTCCTACCAGAACATGTACCAGCCCCCCTGCTTCGACAACCACTATCAACCTTACCAGGTGACAACCAATGGGAATAATCCTTTCTGTAACCTTCATTATAAAGACTTTAAAGATCATTTGCGAACCTCGGTTCTATTGCGGTCCACTTGTTATATTGTTCAATTTTAACCTTTATTTTATTATTAGTTTTTTTAAAAAAAAGAAATTTTCAATTACAATTTTTTTTTACGGTATCAGAGAATTTTATAATGTACCAGCCGATACCAATACCAATTCTAGTGGGAATTTTTTGTTTGTTTGTTTTATGTTTACTTTGACTTTACGTTTGAAGAATTACCAAACTGATGCTTGTTGTGATGCAATTTTATTTGAGGTCACCACCTCGTACAATCTCAAATGTTTTGTCATAATTCAATGCAAAAAAAACAAACAAAAAAAACAAAAAAACAATTTCTGAAACCAATTTTAAGGAGAAAAAATATTACAGGCTTCTTGCTTGCATAGATGCTTAGTCGGCCTGATTAAACCTCGCTCGGCCTTGCTTTAGCGTCAAAGTATCTCCGCGGTGTCGACCGCAATGAGCTTTCGGAATTGAGCAATCGGGAATGAGGCATTTTAGTTTTCATGATAAATGTTAGTCAGCCCCACCCTGAGTAGCAACACGACGCGTCGGGGTCACCACGCGCTAGGCGGCCCAGCCCGAATTGCAAAGGTTAATGGTATTGTCTGTCGGCGCGGGAACAAACGGCTTCGCCTCAGCGCGCAGAGGCTGAAACCCGGCCCATTAATGCTAATCAGTTAGCACTCCTTAGCATAATTTAGCCATCCCGCTCAATGATTGATGGTATTTTTAGCCAAGCTGTCATCTCGAGCTTATTCAAATTCAGACGGTCGCTTGATTGTTTTTGCGTCAAAGCGAAGGTGCCTCAGACACACGACACTTGTATACAGTATATTTTCATATTTCATTTTTGTCACTCGGGCATACGGCACCCGCTGCTGTTATTGTTATGTTATTGATAAATGTTTAATAAAGGTGAAGTGTGGAAATTTCCAATGACTTAAAACAAAGTCTGACTTCTTTGAAGTCACCATTTGACTTCCTTAAAACTACAATCTTTGAAACTGTTTTGCAAAATGTTTAATGATGAGGAGTTTTAAAAAGCTACATATTTAACTTTTATAATCTTGTAACTTGGCAACATTTGTGACAATGTCCTGATTTTAAAAAGAGCACATTTCTTTGCAGAAACATTTGATTGTTAATCGTGGGAGGCATCTAAAAAACTGTGCTGTGCTGCACACTCACTGGTGCTTGGTGGCTGATGGGAAATCAAATAAGGGTGCAGACGCGAGATGGGGCCTGATAACAAAGTCAAGACCTCTCAGGAAGGTGCAAGCCCCCAAAACTAACACACACACATCAGCCAATCTTCCCTGGATTTGTGCTGAGAATTTCTATTTGGAAAACATATTGCATCTAATTTACTAAAGAAAAGTAGATGGAGTCAAAGGTGTAATATTTGTTAATATTTTGAGTTTGTATCAAAGCAGACAAACTTCTGATTGACTTCAGAATGCAAATACAAAGTAATAACATGAATATGGGGGACCATCTTGGTTTGCTGTCCCTCCAAGACAAGCGACCCCTGCAATCCCCCCATCCAATCTATGTTGTATTTTTCAGAGCCTAATACAAGAGCTGAGTGTCGCTTAAATAACAGTTTATAAAGCTGTCAGCGAGCTGATGGTGTGGACAAGGTGGCTGACGTATTGCTATTGGCGCTGACAGGAATCACAAGTGAAATTGAAAAAGCGGCCTACGCCAGCGAGTCGACGCCTCGTTGCAAAAGTTTGCCGCGCGCTGCCGAAGACTCTCTGACGATTTTTTATTTTTTTTACTGGACAGGTGCCCCGTGGCGACGACGGCCAAATGTCGGGCTGGAACGTGTCCCCTGAATACCACCTCATGCAACCATACTACTCTGCGGCCTCTTACCTGCCGCAGGGGTTGGGCACTTCCTACTACAAGGACATCAACCATCCCCGCCAGTGAGTGACCTATGACACGCGCACACACTTTTGTGGAAGTGGCCCTGATGTTTTTTTGTTTTTAAAAAACATTACTGTGAGGTACGCTTTAACTTCACATAAGATTTGTCACACATATAAAAATATATTTTTTATTCTTTTCAAAATGTGTCATTCAAATCTGAGCCCCCATGACATCACATTTCCAGGAGGAGAAGTCTTAAATGTGCAAAAAAGTCAGATTTGTCTCGAGCTATGAAAGTTCACTATCAATGCAAATTGTTACAGTTCTGATACTGCCGCCATTTCATTTCACCGAGCGAAGCACCGGCAGGGCTTTAAGACCCCCGTATATCTTTTGTATTTGTTTTGGACTTTCACCTGTCTGTTTCCTGTGAGGGTCCCTGTTAGAATAATTAGTTTTGCTGAAGCGCTGGTCGGCCTGGAACCGAAGGTCACATATCTTCGCTCAAGTCAACATATGTGCCGGGTAGCTTTAGGGAGTCCTTATACTCCCTTTCCTTGTCTTATCTTTGAGAGGGCCTCACAAGTTAGAAACAGAACATCTTTGTTCTTTGTTTCTTGTTAGTTCAAGAGAAGTTCTCTCTCTGTTAATTGTTTTGTCCGAGACAGTGTTTAGTTATCCCATATTTACTCAATGTTTGTTTAAGTAGACTTCATGCAAGTTATCTCACATCTACTTAACGTTTGTTAGAGTGTTTGCACGAGAGGTATCTGATTATTTACTTATTATTATTATTATTGTGTGAAATATAGCAAGAAAGTCTAGAGCATTGTTTTACAGAGACACGGCATCCAGGTTTAGAGATTGCAGCCAGGAACGAGGTTGCCAACCATCTAAGAACAGACTCTGCATTCCTGGGGTCACGGATCGGCCAAGGCCATGCGGCCTCGCACCACACAACATTATTAGCTAGCTGAAACAGTGTTGCTACAGACACACTCTCCCCTCCTTTTAGTGTAGCAACGCCTCTTGTAACCAGGGCAACCCAAATAAAAAGAGGAGATAGCGGAATTGGTGGAGGACTGTGAACTGGGCCCTCTACCTAATTCTCCTCGCGAGCAAAAGAATACTGGTTGTCTTCTCCTCTTTGTTTCCAGTGTGTGAATAAATGTCTGATGGTATTTAGACCTGACAGTCCCCCGCCTCATCCCCTCGTTGCCCAAGGCTTTACGCTTCATTACAGGACCACTACCGCCTTCCCCGCGGGTGGTCCCACATTCGGTAGCAGCCACCTGAGTTGTTCCCACCGTTTTCTTCCTCTCACCTAACAGGAAATGGCTGCCACAACATTGGGTACACCTGCGCTAACCAATAATATCCATCAGCATGAAATTTAGTAGGCGTGTCTATTATGAGCAGCCAGCTCATCTGGCGTTTTGGTTCCAAGCCGCCATTTTCTAGTTCCATCTCGTGCGCACGGATCCCGCACCTTATCAGACGCTTGGTCCGCATCCAGCACGTTAACAAAAGGGAACCGGTCTTGGCCGCGGCGACGTGCCTGTACAACATTCCTTACGCTCGCCTGAGCTTTCTGCGAGCAAGTCCCGGACTGTGCGGCCTTGAATCGGGGCCAAGAGGATTTGCTAATCTTATCCAACCTATGTGTCATTCAGCAGTGTAATAAGTCTGCTGTTGTCGTATCAGCAACATTGATACATTTTCACATCATTAGCCTTTTGTTTTCAAAAACCTCCTCTGTGGAATACGTCAGAGGTGTTCTTTGAATTGAGGTGAAATCCAATCCCGCCATTTTGTTCTGTGAAGCCCAGTCAGGAAACTCTCCATGTCCACCCTTTCCCTATTACGTTGAACGCCGTGTGAAAGTGTACACAGTGGTGTGATATCCTGCTTCACTGGATTCTGTGTAAAAGGCACAAGAGGACAAATGGCAGTTTTTTTTTTTTTTATCAACTTCATTCTTGAAGAATCTATGTGTGTTGTCGTCACTCCAATGTGCACGACTTGAATTGGAAACTGCTTGAATAGAAGTGTGCTTCTATTTAGGTGACCCAACAAAGCGGTCCAAATGTGGACCAGCCAGAACCAGGAACTAGCACCTTGCACCCGCCAAACAGCGGCGCGGCAGATTTATCGAGGCTTCCGAGGCGAGGGCTAATCACTTGGCCAAATACAGAGATCCAAATAACCTTCAGGAGCACCGACGCTGTCCTTTCCCCCGCCTCCCTCGGAATACCCGCCCACCAACAACCCCCCCCCCCCCCCCCCCCCTCCGCAGTCCCCGCTGTCTCCGCAAAATTGCCTTCTGGAGTTAGTGAGCGGGAACAGTTAAGATTTACAAACAATGATGAAGCTTGTCATGCGTCTTTCTCCATCCGTCACGGCGGGCCGGGCGGCGCTGCCGGGGAGAGCCGTGGCGGTGTTCTTCATAAAAGCCAGCTCCATGTGAAATACGTGCCCCCCCGGCCCGCCCGTTTACTGCGCCGCGCTCGTCAGCAGCCCCGCCGCCGTAAATCGCAGAGCGGGGAGGTGACAGCGCAGTCCATCAAGCCACCGCCCCCTTCCGCCCCACCACCTCCGCGTACACACACACACAGTCAGAATGTTTGTCCACACATACACAGATCCACCGCAGAGGGTGTTGGGTGGGGGCGGGAAGCTTGCTTCATGTTCCTTCTTGCCCCCCGTCCTTGTGGAGACTTTGTAAAGTTAGCCAGCTCAACGTTTTGGGATCAATTGCAGTTTGAAAGCAAAGATTCAAACTAAAGTCTGTGCGGGCGCGTCGATATGAGCAGTGGTTATACGGGTGTCAGGAGCATTTAAATGCAAATTACAGACACGCTGATCGATAGAGCCGCGCCGACCCGCCAAGCTCTACAAATCCATAACTATCTTTCTGAGATGATTTTCAATGGATTCAGCCGGCGTCACTGTACACCGTGCCTGTTACCGGCACTTTGGCCTCAATGGCATCTGGATTGAAGCTATTGTTAGGCCCTCGCATGTGGACATGTCAAAAGCTTGCAGGATCTCTGTGTGAAATGTTGCAGGATCTCCGTGTAAAATTGGCTCCAGGCTTGCTTTGTGAGCTGTGAATAAGAGTCAGAGAGAAGATTCCGGTTCCCGCTGGGGCCAGTCATACCCTCAGGGAGCTTCGGGTTGTGTTTGCCACCATGCTGTGCTTCTGAGTGCTAAATACAAGTGTAATTGTGTGTTGTAATGGCTTGTACGACAGCATCATTAACAGCAGCCTCCGGGCACTGTTAGGCATTTAATGGCTGCCGTGCGCTTTATGTATTGGTCCGCAGTGTGACCAAAACGCTGAACCACTGACTCTACTGAACGCCAGATTATAGGATAAGTCAAAATTCTCTATAGCTTCTAAAAAGACAAATTTAAACCAGAATTTAAAAGCAAAATGATGAAGCAGACCACATCATTTCATCCAACTAAAGTCCACTAGCTTAATGCTACCAATAGCAAAACACTTGATGGGCTAAAGGTGACTAGCATAGATCAACTTCAATTAAACACACGGAACATACAAACAGCACATAAAATATCCACAAGCAGTAAATGTAGTATTTTTCCATATGTCGATATGATTGGTCATCTTAAAGTGTTGTTTTAAAAATGAGCGACTGAACATGATTTTGAGGTGTTGAGTAAACATCAATTGAGGTTCTCCATATTTATTCCGCTCTCTTCCATGTGTCCTTTACTTTGGCATTTTTCTTGCGCTGTCTGTTTGGCCTGTTTTGTTTAAAACGCAAACCGGCAAATATTGATCAGCCACCTCAGCTCATTAAGGCGTATCCTTCAGGTTTACAAGACGGACAGGCCATTTTGTGAGGTGACGGGGCACGCAGGAGTAGAGATGCACCGATCCGATATCTGGATCGGATATCGGCCCCGATATCAACAAAATAGATGGATCGGGTATCGGAAAATGCAGCCGATCTGTGAGCCGATACTTTCCTTAATCTATTGGGACGCGGGCTACGTCATACGTCAGCAGCACGTGTGCCGCATGCCACGAGAGTTTTCTAAACAAACGCAAACATGGAGCGAACGTTCGCTTCTCTTCCCCGGGTTGCTAAGCGGACGTCAAACCCTGCGCGTTCGCTTCTCTTCCCCGGGTTGCTAAGCGGACGTCAAACCCTGCGCGTTCGCTTCTCTCCCGAATGGGGGGGGTGGAGGCTAATCGGATGTCAAACGCTGCGTGTTCGCTTCTCTTCCGGGGGGGTGTTAATGGGACGTCAAACGCTTTGTGTGGCGGGCTCCATCTAGTGTGGAAACTGAGAAGCTGAGCTCAAGCTTCTTGTGCGGGCCAAATTCAATTATGTTTTCAGAATTTGCTGCGGGCCAATAAAAACTGGACCGTTAGTTTGGACACCCCTAATTTAGAGCAAAGAACTGTGTAGTCTGCCTGATGCCATTGCCTTTGGTCTTTTCTGTTCCACATGTAGAGTTATGTAGCTTGTTAAGTCAACCATAATATCGGATCGGTATCGGGTATCGACCGATACGCAAAGCCACGGCATCGGTATCGGTATCGAAACTGAAAAAGTCGGATCGGTGCATCTCTACGCAGGAGCCCCACTGGAGATTGAACATAGTGCAAAGTGGACAGCCGTACGCCCCCCCCCCCCCCCCATCCCCTTCCTGCCGGTCGTCTTGGAGCGGGGACAGATTGGTTAACAATACGAGGGCAGAGGGTCCTCACTGCTTAATTAGCCTCTGACCCCGACACTGATGCCTTCTGTCAGTCGGAGTGTAATGGCTGCATATGCGCACACGCCCTGGACCCAGACTCGGCAATGTTACGGTCGGTAGCCTCGATGCTCGTTAAGTCTGAAGTGTTTCGCATAATTTCTTCTCGTGTTGTTTCCGTTTTCACGTTCTTGTTTTCATTTTTCCTTTTCATCAATATCGCGGCCGTCTGATTTGATAATTGACTCAGTGCATGATTCTCGAGCTTCACATCTTTGCGATTTCTTTTTAGCTCGTTGTTTCATTCTCGATTCAAAGTCATGAAGAAAAAGTCACGACGGAATGGATGGACAAAAAGTTGGGGTGAAAGTTCGCCGTGTGAACATCATTCGAAGTGGCGTGAGCCGCCATGTTTAAAGGCCGTCTGCCTGGCTGCCCTTTGACTGAGTTTTCCAGGTCATTAAGTTGCGCTGAGCCGGCTGATGACGACGAACCACACACACGCACACAATACACACACACTCACACACAAAAGCACAAAAGTGTCCAGGGACATTTTGAGCTCGTATCATTTTAATGAGAGCCATTTCATCCCAAGCTAACCTTGTCATGTGACAGGCTACTTTTCATTCTGAAGATTGAATTGCTGTTGCCGCGCGGGCTAACGGCTCGTGCTAAGTGTGAGCGTGGCCCCGAACTACAGCGACTCTTCATTTCCTTTAATAGTTTGTGTTGGACTTTTTTCCATTGACTTTGGACAATGTTGAAACATATTCTGAAAGGTTCTGAAGACTTTTCTGCTTTGACTATGTCCTGTTTGGTACTATTATTGTTTTGTTAGCTGTTTAATGATGGTTAATTGCCACCCATGGGAAAAGCTGTATTGCGCAAGATGTTTTACTTCTTAAGCACTGAATTCATCTTATCAAATAGATATAATACAACACTTTTTTTTTTTCTATTGACAAAAGCTTTTGTGATTTGGATTTTATTACATTGTGATGTCGATTTGATGAATTGTTCAACCCTATTTCAAATCCACTCCCGCTCTTCCTTCTCTCAAATGTACATTTTAAGAGTTACACAAAGGAGAGAGGATTTTGCTGTTGCAGGTGGTGACAAGTGGGCGGTATGTTTGCTTGAGCATTATCTCATGCTCACCCCCATAACGCGACGCAATGCGCATGCCGGCAGAGCGACTCCGACTATCTTGTCAGCCAGCGAGAGATGATGCTGTCCCGTGAGGGCTTTTGTCGCTCAGCGTGACGGGCCACCATTGCACTTTGATGCACTCCCACACTCTCCTTAGCCAGCACGATGGGAGGTTGCCGACGCCCACTTTTGTCCCGCCTTCTATTGTTTGGCCCCTGAGGGACGGCCATCGAGGCAAAAGTTCACTTTTGCTTATTCCCAGCAGCACGAGCATTTTCAACACCAACTGCCATTCTCTAAAGTCACAGTAAGCCAAAGAAGAAGCAAAATAGGTTCGTTGATGCTCGCTACACAAAAATCTTGCTTGACATCGTTGCAATTTCATGCACGGTTTCATTCTTCTCTGAAAGCTGAAGGGTTAGTGTCAGGTTTAAGTACCATCCGACATTATTTTACACACTTTAACAAAGAGGAGAAGACAACCAGTATTCGTTTTAATTGCGGGGAGAATTACGTAGAAGGCCCCGGCCTTGGCCGATCGTGACTCCAGCGATGCAGAGTCTGTCCTGTTACTCCTCAGCTGGTTGGGAGCTGGTTGGCTGACTTGTCCTTGATTAGATATCTCGAAGCGTGTTGAGTATCACTATACTAATACTGAGTAAATATTGGATAACTTATATGCAACTACTTCAACAGATATGTTTTGTCTGTAACACTTACAATCTCAATCAACAGCAATCCATAGATAAAAGCTACAGAGTTGGCTTAAAGGGAGAGAAGATCTTATGAATTAAACAGAGAACTAGAGAGAGAAGAAAGGAAGGGATGTAAAGGAATTCTCTGGGACTAGACAGAGAATTTTGTTGAAGCAAAGGACTCCCAACTTGTAAATAATGAGGCCTTTGGTCAGGCCGACCATCGAATTATTCCAACAGTTAGGGTTTATTCATGTTGTTTCATTAGCATTCGCTCCTGCTGTTTTTCATTATCATCTTTTTACGGCCGTGTGTTTTTTTTTTTTCATGTGTGTCATTTTCCCGTACTAACATTCCATTTTCACGATCTTGGCCTTCTGGTATATAAATATAGGGTTAACTGTTTTTAAAGTCAATTAATTTGTCATTTTCCCCTAAAATAATTACCCAAACGTGGTCAAATGGCCGTCACTAATTAATAATAATTGAGTAGCAGCTACATGGGGCTAATTGACAATGAAAATCATGTCGCACTCGGATTTCGCAAACAATTGTGACAGGAAAGTGAATTAGACGGCAAGCATGTGGGCCGCGTCCTCAATTAACATCAACCAGCACCTTTAATTACACACACGCACGCACACACGCACACAGACATGCACACACACACTCGGAAGCTTTAATGGCGTACAAGCACAGCACAGCGGCTGCACCTTGCAACACAAACATCCCTTTTAATGATGAAGGTGCCCGTTTGAAAGTGGTGACAAAGTGCAGATGGGCAAAAAAAAAAAGTGGGCGTCCCAAACCAATCAGGAAGTTAATGAGGAGAGAAATGACCTCACAACACAACAGGGAGGAGGACGGCAGGGAGGGAGCGCCGCCGGCCAATCGGAACGCTGATGTAAATGCAAAGACGCCTTTAATATTGTAACACTCAAATAGAAATTTTAACGGCTTTACCTCTTTATATTAAAAAATGACTTTTATAGTCTTTTTTAGTCGACTTTTTCAAGTCGAGCCTGGCGAACAATTGGATCTTTTAAATTTGTCATATATGAATACAGAAATGTCTCTCTAGCGCCTCCTACTAATGTTCAACGTGTAGATCAGGAGTGTCAAACTCATTTTTTTGGCGGGCCGCATTGTAGTCATAGCTTCTTTCGGAGGGCCATTGTGACTGTCAACCCAAATAAATGTATGAGCACCTCATATTATATACAGTCAAAGCTACAAAACAAACTGACAAATCAGACGAGTAAAAACTGGTCAAATATTTAAAAATAGAAAAAGATATTTCAAGTGAAGACAATTTGCAATTCTAGTAATGAAACACGAATTTGATGCACAATTTGTCTTCGCGGGCCACACAAAATAATGTGGCGGGCCATATCTGGCCCCCGGGCCTTGACTTTGACACCTGTGGTGTAGATATTCTTTCCCCTACTTGGAAACTCAAATTTGAAACCCCAGCCCAACTTTTAGACCCTAGTTTTAAATCGAAACCTTAAAAACCCGACTTTGAAAGCCGACTTTAATAGCCTAACCCTAATTTGAAACCCAAATTCGACTTTGGAACCCGACTTTGAAGTTGAGGCCTTGTTGGAAGGGCAGGATAAATTTTTGGGGTTGACTGGAAGAAAAATAGAGTTGGGTAGGTTCCACCTGGCAGTTCTGAATTCATACTGCGGTTATACTGTAAATTGTGACGACCATATTCTGAGCTGTGCGTATATGCGTGTGTTTGTGTGCGCGTGTGCGTGTATAATGTATTGTCATTGTAAAAGCAGTGATTAGTTGCGCTGCGTTCAGGAACGAGTGCCAACGCAGCACAGGGGCTTATTGAACAAGTCTTTTGTCGCCATTTTGTCTCCCCCCTCACCCATGCGCACAGATTAGAATTTGTCTTTTCATGTTTAGTGTAATTTTTGTCTTCTCACACAGTGTTTTAGTGTTCTCTTTATTTTTATATTTTAATCTTGTCTGTCTCTTTTTTGCGTGTGTAGCAATAATGGACAGCGGCCAGGGCAGCGCCCCCAACTCGATGGCCTCCAGACTCGCGGTCATCAAACCGTATCAGGATGACGACAGCGACGACAGCGACGATAGCGGCCGCCTTGTCGTCGCCGAAGATGTGGGCGAATGAACGCAGAGCTTTGGTTTTTGCACGACAAGCGACGCTTTTAACTAACAAACTTACTTCACTAATCATTCAAATCAACAGCTGACAGACTTGTCACAACATAAAGTTAAAGTGATAGAATAGTACGTTTGATTATTTTATTAATCAACGAGAAATTACATTTTATTCAGTAAAGTGTTTCTTAAATTTTTTTCTTGCACGACAAGCGACGCTTTTAACAAACAAACTTACTTCACTAATCATTCAAATCAACAGCGAACAGACTTGTCACAACATAAAGTTAAAGTGATAGAATAGTACGTTTGATTATTTTATTAATCAACGAGAAATTACATTTTATTCAGTAAAGTGTTTCTTAAATTTTTTTCTTATAATTGTTGATGTCACATGATTTTGAGCTTCGGTTTTTGCACGACAAGCGACGCTTTTAACAAACAAACTTACTTCACTAATCATTCAAATCAACAGCTAACAGACTTGTCACAACATAAAGTTAAAGTGATAGAATAGTACGTTTGATTATTTTATTAATCAACGAGAAATTTCATTTTATTCAGTAAAGTGTTTCTTAAATTCTTTTCTTATAATTGTTGATGTCACATGATTTCGAGCTTCGACGCTTTTAACAAACAAACTTACTTCACTAATCATTCAAATCAACAGATAACAGATTCGTCGCAACATAAAGTTAAAGTTATAGAATAATACATGTTTGATTATTTTATTAATCAACGAGAAATTACATTTTATTCAGTAAAGTGTTTCTTAAATTTTTTTCTTATAATTGTTGATGTCACTTCGGTTTTTGCACGACAAGTGACGCTTTTAACAAACAAACTTACTTCACTAATCATTCAAATCAACAGCTAACAGATTCGTCACAACATAAAGTTAAAGTTATAGAATAATAGATGTTTGAATATTTGATTAATCAACGAGAAATTACATTTTATAATTTGTTTCTTAAATTTTCTTCTCATAATTGTTGATTTCACATGCTTTTTTTCATTATCCTAATAAAGATTCATTGATGAAACTGCGTCCAACAAGTGTTTTTCTTAAAAAACAACCAAAAAAATGCTTCCTCCAAAACTAAATTGGCAGCCGAACTGCAGCAAGTCTTGTGTGGCTAAAGCCAAAGCGTCCTTAACTCTTTCCTCTACAGATGTGTTAAGATTACAAGGGTAAAAATGTTCCGGGGCCTCAAGGAGATTCTTCATGTGAAGTGTTTTCTTGAGTTTATGTGGCTACAAGTCTGTTTGCGGCGCTGAAATGATGGAGGGTGTCGGAAAACAAAGTCCGAGTGTTTTCTTTGCGCTAACACTCAGCGGGTCGTGCCCCATCTGCTGGAATCAATAACGCTGCCGTCTTGTTCTTCTTTTTTTTTCTTTATGAAACGCACTTACTCTTAATTTCATCCCCGAGTGGTTTTAGAGAGAAGAATGTGGAGTTACCTATAAGCGCCACGCCGCCATAAATCAGAGGCAGCGCTAGTATCGATTGAGGCTGATATATCACACAAATTTACTGTCACTTCTGTTTTCAATTAAAGATACAATCAGTCAGATAATGACTTAATTGGATTTTACACAAGATTGACTTTTATGGCCGGCGCTTTTACGACTTTAGTTAAGGGAGGCCATTTTATCACGGGGAGAACACAGTGTGTCGCCGTTGCCCCCCCCCCCCCCTCCCCGCGACACGACGCCCCCTGCTGGCCTGCAGTGTTCGTTTCACCTTCAAAAGTCTAACTAAACTTGGTCCTGCGAAATCTCATGAGACCTCAGCTCAATGAGCATCAAGAGGATTCAAAAATTTTGCCATCCTAGTCTGACAATTGCGTGCGTGCGTATTTGCAGACACAATCTGAATGTGTTCAAACTTGATTGAGACGTGCCGACAAATTGCTCCCCCGGGGACTCTTAAATCAAATGCGCGGTGACAACAAGCCCCGCCTCACAATCAGCGCCTCCTAATCACAGCAATTTTCTACTCGTGCCCATTTTATTGAGTCCCCAAAAGCCCAAAACCTTTACCACCAATGTTTCAAGTACCAATTCCAATGTTGTTATGGTTATCCAGAAGTGTAAAAAAAAATCGTATTTTTCAATCATCATTCACATTTAAAACTAGGTGTGAAATAAATCTTTTTCCATTTTAACATATTGATATTTTTAATGTTTGATTAAAACATTTTTGGAAATGGTGAAAAATATCCAAATTCAGACTCCTTAATACTCATTTTCAAAATTATAATCTGATGTATTTTTGTCACATCGTCCATTTTTATCATTAATTTACTTGAAAGTCCCCTTTCCTCGCAATATAATTTTTCCTATTCCCATGTTGCCACTTTACATGACAGGTAAAGTCCTGAGTCGGACCCGCAGTCTGTCCAGACCCGTCTAGTCACCTTGAAGAGGTGCTGGGCCAATTTCCAATTAAAAGCTTAATAGCCCCACTTGCTTGGCTGGCCCGCCATCCATCCCGTGATGTGCTTCAATAAACTAACACCGGCCTCCATTAGGTGATGCTACTCAATTCTGTATTCACTGCAGCGCATGCAAAACGTACAAGTTGTAAAAGTTGCAGTTGAGTTCCGTCTAGATTGCTCTTTTATTTGTTCCGGTTTAATAGCCGATTGTTTGTTGGGTAGCAGGCTGGCGCGAACGACAATTCAAAGTGTCTCCACTATGCTTAATGGAGTAGTGGCATGGAGGAGAAGCTAGAATGTCAACATTTTTAATGCAAATCTGGGTCAAGAATGACCCCCCCCCCCCCCCCCCCCCCGCCACACACACTTTTGGGGGCTTCTTTGTGATTTTTATTATTAGCTTCTCACCATAGTTACCTATAATCAAATCAGTCATACCCAAACTACAATACAAATATTTAAATCCCTTATATATTTTGAATAAATATCCAATTCTAAGTTTGAAAATAACATTTTTGGTGTCGGATTTGAAATGTTTGCTTAATATCTCACGGATTAAAACATAAAATAAACAACGTAATCACTAGTCCCTCTAAAAAAAAAAATCCTAAAAATGATTATTTTTTGCATATACCGACCACTTCGGTCACGTGCACGTTTTGATTGACAGCCTTGTCTTTGTATAACTTTAGATATTGAATTATTCAGCAAGAAAACTAAAGCCAACTGACTTACTTTCCTGTGAAACGTTTTTGCCTATATTTTTCCAAGGAGGGAACAGTTGTGGTTGACGTGCACGTTGTGATTGATAGACAGCCGGGTGGGTGGGCGTGTAAAGTAAGCCACCCCAACCCGCCCCTGCGCAACCCGGGTCCCCGTCCCCTCACTCTTGTCTCTCTCTCTCTGTCTCATCTCGAGCGTGTGACAAGTGTAGAAACTGTACAGCGCGCACAGCACATCCGGGTGGGCGATGAACGGTTACGGCTCCCCGTACTTGTACGTAGGCGAGCCCGTGTCGCAGCCGCCGCGGGCGCCCCTCCAGCGGACCCCCAAATGCGCGCGATGCCGGAACCACGGCGTGCTGTCGTGGCTGAAGGGCCACAAGAGGTACTGCCGCTTCAAGGACTGCGCCTGCGACAAGTGCATTCTCATCATCGAGAGGCAACGCGTCATGGCCGCGCAGGTGGCGCTGCGCCGGCAGCAGGCCAACGAGAGCCTGGACAGCCTCATCCCGGAGGCTCTCAGGGTCGTGCCGGCCGAGGGGGCCGCGGCGGCGGCTGCGGCAGCCACGGCAACCGGCGGCGAGTCCGACGCCAGCTGGCGGAGCGCGGAGGAAAGACACGGTAAGGCGCGCCCACGTTTTGAAAGCAGTCAACACTCCGGAAAGACTATACTTCTGGATTTAATCAGATCATTTTTGGACTTCCGATTCTTTTGATTAGTAATAACTTATTTTAGTAGAGACACACTGGAAATATATTTCAGGGGAAAACGAAAAACAAGTGAATCTTTATTGACAAAAACTACATCATCATCACAATCGTCAAGCAGGGATTCCAACTATATAACTTTGTTTCAAAATTTACAATAAATAGAAAAAAATAAAACTATGGAGGATACGTGGGTCTAATTGTTTATTTTATGCTGTATTGCATTATTAACGTTTTATATACACCTGGATACAAACGTATACGTACAGTAAACACAAAATGACACACGCATGCACTGCTGCAATTCTTTACATTGTCATGCAAAAGGTATTATGTGAGCTGTATGTATTGTCATGTCTAAAATGGATTTTTTGTCGTGATCATCATAATATAAAGTAACAAAATAACACCCACAAATATATGTTTGTTTGTTTTTAAAATTACAACATTTCTCAGTAAATAATTTAAGGAGACCTGGATCAATTGTTTTGATGTCACACTCGGCCTTTGGAAAATTTTATATTCTCTAATACAAATGTAAGTCCTTTTTTACATTCTACATTTGAATAGGACATTTTATGTCAGCTCTTTTATCCGCCTGTAAAAAAAAAAAAAACTTTGAACAAACAAATATGTATTTAGATGGTTTATTGCTGCTTGTAAAAACAATTTGATGAAAAATTTAATGTTACATGTAAAGTAAAATATTGTTTTTATGTACATAAAATATATTTTTATGTAAAAAAACATTTTTCATAAAAAATATATTGCTACATGAAAACCAATACACAATAATCCACTTATATTTTAACGATACACATTATATATACATTTCAAAATGTTAACATTATCTTACACAAATTTAAAAATAAAGTTCATTGTTAAATGTCACGTTTAATCCAAAAACAATAATTTGCAATTTATAATTAACAGCACAACATACCACAAATCCTATTTACCCTTGATCTGATTTATCTAGATTTTGGGTCACTTGTTACCAGGATCCATCGCAAAATACGTTTTTATCCATAGTAATTTCAATTTGGGTTATTGCTCTCTAATACCAAATATAAAACAGCACTGCTTGTTTTGCAGAAGCTCCAGAGGATGGGAGTGGGGACGTGTCTGGGCCCGAGACCGGGGGCAGTCCCGGAGAGCGAGACCAAGATCAGGTGAGCTCCCCAGAAGGTTCCAAACCAAACTCCTGCTACACGCCGGAGCCCCCAGACGGCCACCCGGGAGAGAAAGAAGCCAAAGCCACCGAGAGTCCCCAGAAGAGCCCTGCCAGTCCAGGGGGCCGGGCGGTGCTGATCGAGGGTCTGGCCGGCTCAGTCAACCTTCCCTTCAGCCTCAGAGCCAACCGTCCCTCACTGGAGGTCCTCAAGAAGATCTTTCCGAGCCACAAGGCACCCGTTTTGGAGCTCATCCTCCGAGGCTGCGGGGGCGACCTGGTAGGGGCCATCGAGGTGCTGTTGTTCAGCCGGGGCTCGGACGGAGGCGGGCAGCCGCACCCAGAAACGCACCCAGACCCTCTGGTGCTTCCGCCGGGGGGGCATCCTTTTGAGCACAGCCTGGGCTCCTACCACCCGGTGACGTCCTCGGCCAAGTGGTCGGTGGGCTCCGCCTTCAGGGTGCCGGACTCGCTGCGCTTCACGTCTGAGTCGCCCTCAGTGGGGGCCCTGGGCGTCCCCCTTCAGCACCCGCGCTACCCGCTAGTTCTGCGCAACTCCCTGACCCGGGGCCCAGGCGGAGCCCTGGTGCCCAACGATGTGACCCTGTGGAACACGGTGGCCCTGCAGCAGCAATATCAGCTACGCTCGGCCGCCGCCGCCCAATACGTGTCGCCCTTCGGCCCGGCCGGAGCTCCCGGGGGCTCCGTCTTTCGGGGGGCCTCACTCCTACATCAGCACCACTCCAGAGTCACAGATGAGTCCCGCGGCGGCATCCAGGACGGGGAGGGCTGCGGGCCAGGGGCCAAAGGGGGCCTATACTCACCCGACGAGGACTACGAGGAACGCTCAGATTCGGCCGACTCCCGCATCATGAACTCGTCCAGCTAGACCGCTTTTTGTTTGTTATGACCAGACCCATACCAACAATGACGTGAGCCCTACTCGTGATAGTAAACACATTTACGTCTATTTCCTGCATGATGTCATGTTTGTGAGCATGTGTGACTAATAAACAAGAGACACTGTAAATGTAAAGTGTGTCAAATGTCGCCTTATTAAAGCCCAGCCACCACCTCCACTTTGTACACAAAAAGCCAATGAGCCAAATAGAAATCATCTGGTTAGTGTCACAAAATCACCTTTCAACATTTTTAACTGGGACACAATGGAAAATATATTGATTTAAACATAAAAATGAAACACCTCCAAAACACGTAAACAAATAGCCCTTGATTAGTTTTCGAAAGTAAAAATACTTAGTGTAGCGAAGCAGTTTTCACAGTGTTCACCACTAGATGTCAGAATCACAAGTCTGTCGTCTTCACCACCAGAGAGGAGAGGGCGGTTAAATTAGGTCAAGAAAATTGTTTCTTTCCGGTAAAATAAGACGCAGATGATATGTTCACCAAATTTAACCATCAACACTTTTGCCTGGTTTGCTTTGAGATGCTAACAGCTATGAAAGATTTCAAGTTGCTACGACACTGATCTCAGAAGTACATCTGTTCAAAAAGATTCGTTTTCTTGAAATGCATGAGGCCTTATTAAATGCGTGACCTCCAAAAACATGGATATACGTAAATTCACCTAGTGGCTTCATTGGAAAAGTAGAAACAAAAGCCGAACTCACGTCTTCCTTGAAGATTTGTCAACGGCATCAGATAATGTAATCTCATTTCATATATAACAGAATGTTTGGACAACTGGATCTGCAGAATCTGCAGCATGTGCGTGGCACAGCATGTTCAGTTTCCTTCCATTCAAATAAGGTGACAAATGCCGCCACCTGCTGGTCAAACGTTGACACAGCATGAGCGCTCCGGTTTTATCCAGCTCGTTGAGTTGACCTGCTTTCGTGTGACATCTAGTGTTTGGACGTCGAAACGACATTTGATGCTTTTCATGACTAAGAAAAGGGCCTCAGTTACAACCCAAGATGAACACGAATACTTATTTCAATAATTTCCCCTACAATGTACATTTAGATAATACTACACAAATAAAGTTGTAGACGGTAGAAATACCATCTTCAAAACATGATCAATTGCAAAAGAAATAAAACAGCAATTACTGACATTGAAACGACATGAAAAAGTATAAAACAAAATGACCGACGGTGAGAACTGATTTAGTGTGTTAACTGCCGTGTTATCTTTGGACTGGTGTCGGGTCAAGGTGTCAAAGCACTTGAGACGAAGACAAATGCCGCTCGCCATGTCTGCTTATGTCCTTAAGTGCATGTGTTGCGAGTCCATCACGGGCTAATTAACATAACAGCGCTCCACTTACACTTTTAGTGGCGTGGCGTGCACCTCCACCACCTCCTCCTCCTCCTTCTCAATGGGACACTTCCAGCTAGTTGCTGCTCTTTCAATCAGAAACACGACAGCACGTGATCAAATGTCATTTCAGCTACACCACATACCACCAACATCTCCAGAACCCAGCAGAAGTTCTGGAAAAGTTTCATGTGTCAATAAAGCCTCCAAAGATTCATTTGAACCGTCACAAGAACTCCAAAGTTTTCTGTAACAAGATCTGGAACTCCTCCTCAAGATTATTCCAACACTCATGAAGACTTTGTTGACCAGCTGGAAGAACCACAAATCTTATTTGACGTGACTTGGAACCTCTCAAACAATCATTCTTCTCTCCCACAGACCTTTATGAAGACCTACATTTTTTTTCTACAAGACCTAGAATCCCTTTAAGTGTTTTAAGACTCATTTGCATCCCTGCAAGAACCTTAAATGGTCTTGAACATGAGCGGCATTTAATTCAAGAATCCTTAACCCTTCAGAAGACTCAACAGAAAAGAACTCTAAATCTTCCAAAGGGCCCTGAACCCATCAAGAGTCTTCCAAAGATTGCCATATCTTCTTGAACAGAACCTAGAACTACTTCAGAAGTCATTCAAGCCTTCCATAGATTATTTGGAACCACCTCAAGAAGCCCAGGTTTCCACAGGGACAGGTAGCTCTTCATGGGGGACCCACAAACCCGAGTTTTATTGAGAATCCAAGACTCCCCCTCTCAGAGAAATTGAGACCATCCACAACGACCTGTAGAAGACCTTCAAGATCTACAGGCTGTCCCACATTTCCCGGTGTAACTTTAAAAAAAAAAAAGATGCCAAGAATTCCTTCAAAGTATCATCCCAGGGGTCCTTAATGAGCCACAGAGAATACGTTACACCTGGAGGTGTCCAGACCCTGGTGACGAGCGCATCACTCCGACCTGAGCTGTGGGCCGGGCCTGTCAGATCAAAGCATTCCTAACCAGGAAACTGCAGCGTGGGGTGGCCGCTTGTAACCCCCATCGTAAATTAAGAGACCAAGTGGAGAGTCAAGCTGCACCTGCAGGTCTTCACCCCCCCCCCCCTCCCCACCCCAAATAAACTACTCAACCCTCCCTTTCTCCACACATGGAGGAAGAGTTAGGACCCCAGAGAACCCCAGGCTGCACACAGCGTTTTAGATTGAGGGCTATTACGCGGTTGTTACAAATATTGACCAGTAATACACTAGGAAAACACAAAAGTTAGATACAATACAACGAAATAATGTGTATGCATCTTTAACCAAAATAAAGTGGAAAGGGATAACATAAGACCTAATTATCATCTACACAAGACAACCAAAAATTATTATAAAAAAATGACAAATTCCAAAATAAATTAATCAAATGTTGAAATGAATAAAAAATGCCATCAAATAAATGAAAACAGAAAAAAAAAGAAAAAAGTTTGATTTTGCAATACTAGGTGAAACTAAATGGATGTTTCATCACATTCAAAATCATCTCGCTACCTCCTCCTTAATTTGCGGTGTTTGGAAACATTAATAAGACCTTTGCATATAAAGGGAACTTCATGAAGAAATGAGCTAACAAGCTAAATCAGCACTGCACACAAATATGTTGACTAGAAACACCATGACATGAAAATAATTCATTTATGACGGTTATACTGTCAAGAACCTTGTGTCAAAAAGCAGATTTGAGCACCGCGGAAGCTTGGTGGCTCCCTATTGGTCAATTTCGTTTTTTTTGTATTTGGTTGGAGAGGCCGCCAATCAGAAGCAGAGGGGGCGTGGTTTGTGAGAGGCGTTTGCGGTGAGCTGGCTTTGCGCGAGCAAATTTGGCTCAGTCGGCTTACACGCGCAGACACACGCAGTCAATTAACCCCAGCCAATTAAGTGATCGCTGCTCTCCAGCAGGCTGGAAAACAACTGGAGTGAAAGGACCGTCCACTCGTGGAGGTAAATTTTATTCTTTATGTTAGTATGGCCACTAATTTAGCAGGTAAATAAAACTAATCAGCGCAGGAATTGATTTGTTTTATTTCAATTATTTTTTGATTGTTTTAAGACATGCTTAAGTCTAACTTGGATGCTGAGTGTTTACTTGTATTTGACATTTATAGTTTCTGGAATTTACAGGTTTTTTTTTTTTTTAAAACCTGCTTTTAACCCTTGTTTATTTTTTTATTCGTATAATCTGGATTAGAATCCTGCACTCTTTAACATTTAAAATCATTTTGATCAATTCCTATTTATCTCCATAGTTGGAGTAAAAAAGTATGCTTTATGAGAATATTCATAAATCTGGATAAGAATTCAACACTTTTTAACATAACTTTTTAAAATTATTTTATTTCATGCAATAGCCTAAACCATATTTTGTGACTTTAAAAAGTACTGTAATTCTTTTGGTTAACATTCATTTCTCCATAATGTAGAGAATGAGAACATATTAATGAAGATTTATTGCTGCAGCACGTGCATATTTTGTAAACTGGAAAAAAATGCAAATCTAAAATAATGTCACGTATCTATCTATCTATCTATCTATCTATCTATCTATCTATCTATCTATCTATCTATCTATCTATCTATCTATCTATCTATCTATCTATCTATCTATCTATCTATCTATCTATCTATCTATCTATCTATCTATCTATCTATCTATCTATCTATCTATTAAAATATATTCACACAAGCATTTACTTATTCAGAATTGTATTGCATTTTCCTCTCATTTCAGAAAAAAAGCTATACTGAAATGTAAATTTATATGTATTTTCAAGTGCTACATTATAATCCAGACTATATGAGTGCAATCTTCTTCTTTTCTAAACAAAAGAAATACGCAGAATGAGAAAATGAGTATAATAAAATGCCCTTTCTATCGTTCCTATGCATTTATGTGCATGACATTGCAAACGATCGTCATCATTGCCATGCAATTACCGCAACTAAAAAATCCCTTTGCATGGTGTTCAGGGCGCTCGCAAACATGACCGAGGGTTGCGAGTTCGAGATCGACGTAGAGAGCGTGGAGGCGGAGGCCGACCAGGCGAGCGAGCGAGTGGACGAGGACAACCAGCACGACGGCGGGGACGCTCTCGCCGCCAAGCCGGGCCCCGGAGGCCTGAGCCCGGGCGAGCAGCGCAAGTTGAGCCGCACGCCCAAGTGCGCTCGCTGTCGCAACCACGGCGTGGTGTCGTGCCTCAAGGGCCACAAACGCTTCTGCCGCTGGAGGGACTGCCAGTGCGCCAACTGCCTGCTGGTGGTGCAGGTAAATTTTATTCTTTATGTTAGTATGGCCACTAATTTAGCAGGTAAATAAAACTAATCAGCGCAGGAATTGATTTGTTTTATTTCAATTATTTTTTGATTGTTTTAAGACATGCTTAAGTCTAACTTGGATGCTGAGTGTTTACTTGTATTTGACATTTATAGTTTCTGGAATTTACAGTTTTTTTTTTTTTTAAAACCTGCTTTTAACCCTTGTTTATTTTTTTATTCGTATAATCTGGATTAGAATCCTGCACTCTTTAACATTTAAAATCATTTTGATCAATTCCTATTTATCTCCATAGTTGGAGTAAAAAAGTATGCTTTATGAGAATATTCATAAATCTGGATAAGAATTCAACACTTTTTAACATAACTTTTTAAAATTATTTTATTTCATGCAATAGCCTAAACCATATTTTGTGACTTTAAAAAGTACTGTAATTCTTTTGGTTAACATTCATTTCTCCATAATGTAGAGAATGAGAACATATTAATGAAGATTTATTGCTGCAGCACGTGCATATTTTGTAAACTGGAAAAAAATGCAAATCTAAAATAATGTCACGTATCTATCTATCTATCTATCTATCTATCTATCTATCTATCTATCTATCTATCTATCTATCTATCTATCTATCTATCTATCTATCTATCTATCTATCTATCTATCTATCTATCTATCTATCTATTAAAATATATTCACACAAGCATTTACTTATTCAGAATTGTATTGCATTTTCCTCTCATTTCAGAAAAAAAGCTATACTGAAATGTAAATTTATATGTATTTTCAAGTGCTACATTATAATCCAGACTATATGAGTGCAATCTTCTTCTTTTCTAAACAAAAGAAATACGCAGAATGAGAAAATGAGTATAATAAAATGCCCTTTCTATCGTTCCTATGCATTTATGTGCATGACATTGCAAACGATCGTCATCATTGCCATGCAATTACCGCAACTAAAAAATCCCTTTGCATGGTGTTCAGGGCGCTCGCAAACATGACCGAGGGTTGCGAGTTCGAGATCGACGTAGAGAGCGTGGAGGCGGAGGCCGACCAGGCGAGCGAGCGAGTGGACGAGGACAACCAGCACGACGGCGGGGACGCTCTCGCCGCCAAGCCGGGCCCCGGAGGCCTGAGCCCGGGCGAGCAGCGCAAGTTGAGCCGCACGCCCAAGTGCGCTCGCTGTCGCAACCACGGCGTGGTGTCGTGCCTCAAGGGCCACAAACGCTTCTGCCGCTGGAGGGACTGCCAGTGCGCCAACTGCCTGCTGGTGGTGGAGAGGCAGCGGGTGATGGCCGCGCAGGTGGCGCTCCGGAGGCAGCAAGCCACCGAGGTAAGGCGGAGGGCGGATCCAGGGACGGTTAACCTCTGACGTTGCGCACTTGCACGTTTAGTATAAGTGCGGAGAATTCTCGAGACGGATTAGAAATTTCTATTGAAATAAAAATAAAAAATGAAATACGCAAGTATGCTTCACACTTAATGATAACGATCAGGATTTTTTTTTAAAGACATTTCAATGTCAACAATGACAATCACGTCTTGTCTGTTCTTCTATGTTGCTGATATTCCGCCCCAAAAATTTGGGCTCTTTGTGTTTTCTGATATTTGAGTCTTCTGCATTTGGGAATTTGCTTTTAGCTTTACACTACATTGAGTAATTTGGGAGGTTACAAATCGTATGTGCAGTTGGATTTATTTAGCAATGAGAATTCTGCTTGTGTCGTGCCGGGTTAAAATTGGAGCATGTAAGAACATTTTTAAAGACACGATATTTTGATATGTAAGTCTATTTTTTTAAACACGGTCAATCGGATTGTGACACATGAATTGAAAGACAAAGAGATTGATGCTAGCTGTGACTTGATCTGAGACGAATTTTATTTACGAATGACCAGATTTTTTTTTTTTTCAGGACAAAAAAGGCCTGTCTGGGAAACAAATTCCAGCGGAGAGGAGGCCCATCTATCAGCGACATGTTCGTCCATCAACTCTGCTGGCCAAAAGCATCCTCGAAGGTCAAAAACTGGCAATTACATCTCTCTTCTTCTGCATGGGCTTTAAAACAAGTTCATATTGAAGCAGCTGTTGCAAATATCATTATTTGTTTATTTGACACTTTTGAGGAGTTGACCTATTTGGTTAAAAGGGGAACCTGTCCTGGAGCTGTTGCTATCAAACTTGAAACCATTTGCACGTCCTAATTTGTCCCCCAATTCGACAGGTTTCCGCCCGGTGCCGTCCGATTCCTTCCTGGCCGCCAACCCGAGCCTGCCTCCGCCACTGAGTGACCGCATGCGCAAGAGGCGGGCCTTCGCCGACAAGGAGCTGGAGAGCATCATGCTGGAGCGCGAGTACAAGGAGCGCGAACTTCTGGAGAACGGCCAGGCCTCCCCGCTCCTCTTCGCCAGCAACGCGGCGCACCATGCCGTCGACTACAGCGCCTACAAGTCGGCGTACTCGCCCGAGGTGTCCCCAAAGGACATGTGCCTGGGCCCGGGCTGTTTGGACGCGCCCGTGCCGTACGCCGCGGCCGCTAACAACGTGGAGCTGGTCTCGTCCAACGTGAGCGTGGCCGCCACGTACCGGCACTACCCAAGAGGGGGCTTTGTGGTGTGGCCCCGTGCTGCCGCTAACCTGGGGGACGCCCTGTTTTACCGCCAGTGCCTCTTCAACGCAACGGCGGTGCAGAATATGAAGCCCGGCGGTGCGCCGTGGGAGCCCAAGACCGCGCCCCCCGAGAGCCAGCCAGCAGAGCGGGACGTGGCCGATGCTGAGGGCTCGCGAGCCACCTTGTTGCAGGATCCCCCAAAATCTACCATGAGAGAGAACTCTGCTTTTTACTCGCCAAAGAGGAACTTTGGACAAGCCTTCCCAGCTAAGGACGCAGCCAAGTTCTCACTGAAAGTCAACTCCACCTTTCACTCGCTCATTCAACACTCGCTGGGTGACAAGGGCGGCGGCGGAGCGGCGCCCGAACTCCGGGGTGCACCGTACTGTAAGGAGTTCCTGCAGGAGGCGGCGCGCAAGCTCCGGGAAAGTTCCGGCAAGGACGCGCAGGCCGGCAAAATGGCCGACAGGTGCGCCAAAGACTTTCTGTCCAAGCCGGGAGGGACCAAGATGGCTGCCCGCGAGTCCCTGTCCTTCTCAGTGGAGGCCATTTTGAAAAGACCCGCCATGAGTCGAGCGTTTCATTGAAAGACAAATACACCCAATTTTCTTTTAGAAAAAAAACTTTAGATCCCAGACAAATCAGCTCAATAAACCTCCGTCGCTCGGATTACTACTTTCCTGTCTGCCAAGGCTTTGGCGCCAACCTGTGGCAATTTTGCACATTCTGGAACAATGCATATGGATGACTGAGAATCGCAAATTCAGAGTCGGCGGGGGTTCTCTGTATGTAAATATGGTTTTTGGGTCCAAAAAGAACACTTTCTGGTTTTGTACAGTGTATTATAAATTGTTTCTGCTTGTGCATGTGAAAAAAAAATGTCAAAAGTATTTAAACAAGTTGCTCATGTCAATAAACTTTGGAAGACTTTGCCTAAAATGCCTCAAAGTTCATACTCAAGTAAGTCTGCCATTTTGCCATTTCCCTAATAATAAAATCCAATTTCAAACCACTTTTGCTTAAGAACAGGACATTTATATAAAAATAGCAAAACAAATGTGGCAGTCGAATTTTCAGCCCGTAATTGATATATTTGTTTTGAGCGTAAAGGACCTCAAAAATAAAATTTTTTAGTCATAACGGATATTTTTGTAATTAATTGTCTGAATAAATAATGATCTCCCAAATAATGGATCTCAAATAATCATTGGTGAAACATGAAAACTCCATTTGAAGATCAATTCAAGACATCCAAAAGAAAACCAGCCCTACCTTTCAAGATTTTATTCTCGGCGGCAGGGAAAAGGGTCCAATATTTTCCCGAGTGACCAGCGGCCTTGAATGAGGAGCCCTGTAGAGTACAAGAAAAACTGACAATCACTAAATATTTCAGTGACCCTTTATTTTGATTACAATCAGCTTTAATGACATTTATCATGTTTGCAGCCTAATTTACACATCAAGTGTCAACTCGTGTGAAGGAAAAACATTTTAAGCACATTTGTACGCGCAGCTTTCAAAGACAAGATCGTTCCCGTTTTCACACGTGTTGTTGTGTAAACAGAACTCGTGAGTGTGTGCGCCACACAGCGTTTGTGTGTACTAAACGGCCACTGATAACGATCTGCTGAGGACCACGGGTGTGTGTGTGTGGGGGGTATTGAGCGTGTCAGCAAGGGAGCCAGCCGGATTGCTGACTTCACAGCACGCAAACACACACGCGCACACACACTTTCACCTTATCAACAGTTGCCGTTCACACAGTAGCATTTTGTTTGCGTGCACACAGGTGTCGTTTGCCATTTTGAGACTTGACTGACTTTCCTTCATGGCAGGGCACACAAACGCACACATGCGCACACATGCGCACACACACACACACACACACACACACACACACACAAACACACACACACACAGGAGGAAAAGTAGCCTGGGAATTTAGTCTTTGGCGTCTCTTGTTTCGCAGTGACAACAAGGCAAAAGGTCACAAGGGTGCTTTGTCGTTAATACACGTCGCTGCCGATGTCGTGTTAAATGTCGCTGCAGGGATTGCTACAACCTGAACGCATCCTTTTGGCAATGAGCTGGAGAAAACTGCTCACGCTATTACGCAGGACACATTACTTGGAACATTATCACTGGCGGAGCGAAAATCTTTCCACAAAGCCCGAAAAAAATCATCAGAAAACACAGATTATGTTTCCTATAATGGACATGTGGAAATGTCTATACTAATTTAAGGGTGGAAGAAAGTATCAATATCCGGGCCTGATGCTAGCCATTGCGTTTGTTAGCATTAGCCTTAAGTTAGCAGAATAATGCTAAGTTTTGCGGGTGTTTTGGTCGTTCGCAGAAACGCTAAACTAGAGTGGTGACAAAAAAAGTTGAACTTTATTAAGAATATTTACTATCTGACATGACTGACAGCTCATATCTTCAAAAACTTTGGGAAAAAAGTCAGCTAGGCGAGTATCTTGAGTCACCAACTGTATTTATTTATCCCGGAAAACAGGAGTGTTCCGCCATGGCGATATTGGTGGTCATTAAAAGTAGGGGAAGTACTTCACGCCATGCAAACTACATCACGCTCCATTAACTCCTCCAGTCATAATAGCGTGTGTGTGTTTGGGGCATCTCCCAACTCGTCGCGAGTTGCTAGCGTGACCACCGCGACGACGACGGCAACGAGGCGGATGTCTGCTCCGACACCTGGAGAAGGCCACCGGAGAAGATATTTTGGAAAATGTGATTATACAGTAAACCTCTGCTATTCATGCGGTTAGGTTCTGTTGTTATTGTACGTTTAATTATTGACTTCTAGTTCTTGACTGTACGCAATGTGAAATGAACCGTTCCCTTAAACCAGAGGTACATTTTTGGAGAAAGAAGGAAAACGAGTGTTGTGTTAACAGAAATGAATACCTAAGTTTCCAAAAAAATGTTTGCGCAGTTGCCACTGATACTCGTGTCCATTTTACTCAAGCGCTAAGAAAATGTCTTCTATCACAACAATGTTGACAGCTCTTCAGTTTTTTTAAGTGTTATTTCATGGCAAATGTCACGTCCACCTGTCATTTTGTAGCAAATTTGCCAGTCTAAACTTTCATGTAAATTCTATGGAAAAAGTGTGTCACATTGCGGCCCCCAAAGAAAATAACCATAGCGACATTATGTAGCGTCACACTCTGTGTTATTTCTGCCCGCTTTGTTGTCTTTTGCCCATGATTCACGACTCTTCTTTTAGCGGCCGCCGCGACGTGACTGATCGCAGCTGCCGCTGCCCGACCGCACCGACCGCCGCTGCGTGAGCTGTGATTTTACTAAAGTCCTGATAAATGGCCGCCACACCTGGCTGCCGCTAACTAGAGTAAACAGCGAGTCTGCCAAAGTTAAAACTTGAGGGGCCCACATTTGCATTGGCCTGGAGGAGTCCATGTAAATGACTGCACACATAGACGCTAAATTTAGGTTCTTATTTTTTCGAATCTGCTACCTCAGGACACTGCTGGGAAATGTACTGATGCTCAAGTTCCTTTGACTTAATATTGGACTCATATTTTGGCATCTCAGCTTTCTGTGTTTTGCTGCAAGTCATTGAAATTTGATGCTATGCTCCACACATCTCATTTTTTCCAATTCTGTAGCAAATTTATAAAATGAAGACTACAGTTCATGTTTATATGCGGAGATGGACACGATGATTCTGAAATGGCAACTTCAAAGCAAATTGGTAGACGTTTTTGTGGCTCTACTCATGTCTACCAAATTTCAAGTTGCGTATTGAAAGTGACTTCAGGGGGCTTCATTTTTAAAGATCAAAACTTTATGTTTGAATGTGGGCATCGACACAATCACTCAAACGGTTGGCTTCAAACTAAAATGGCCGTTCTCAACTGCGTCTTTTCAGATATGGCTGCTTGAGCTGTTTTTGTAACTCCATTCATGTCTAGCAAACTTTATGTTGCCAAATAAAACTTTGGTATAATGGATTCAATCATTTTGGTTTCTGGTTTTATGTAGGATAATTCAACTTTGCCGACACAGATTGAACACAAAAATCAAATCCGTCACAATTCAGTCTAAAATGGCTGCTTCATACCAAAATGGCATACATAATGTGTCCTTTCAGGCGTGGCAATGTGAAACGTGACAATCTTTTTGCTGCCAAGCCTTCCAGATTTTAACCTTGGTGCTGGCTGACAAACAACCTGTTGCCACTGTGCAACTTTGCGCCTGTTTTGGCAACAGCGTCTGTGCTAATGTGTGTGTTGTTACATCAACACACTGTGTTTTAACTCACTTGGCCCATGGCCTGTTTGAAGTGTGCACACACACTAACATTTCTCAATTTTAATTCCAAAAGGTCCAATCCAAGAATCGTTATACTTACTTACTTCACCGGGGAAGGATTCTTGCGATTTTTTTTGTGGGTCCACACATAAAAGATAAGCCTACCAAATTCCATGTTGTGTTAAGTGAGGCTAATTTTAAGGGTCTGACTTTTCAAAACTGGGTTCATTTTTGGAATGTCCCAACCAAAGAGTCCCACTATTGAAGAGAGGTGTCAATGTGAGCAAAGCATGGAAGTCAGCTCTGTCTAAGGACACAGGGGTGCATTTGAAGGTCAAACATATTTGACTCCACCTGTAGAATAACCCCGCCATAAAAACGAGAAAGGGTCTTATGGGGGGGAAGCTGCGCGACACAGGAAGACATCACCTCAGAAGTTGCGGATTCAGTCAATCCATCAATCATCATCATCATCACTGTCATGTGCACACAGCGCAAAAAAAATGCATCAAAATACAATTTATTTTCACATTTATTTAATTACTAAATAGATTAAAAATGACTTTTTAAAAATTATTTGGCATGGAAATAAGCATTCAAAAGATTCACGCAAAAATGCAACCGTTCCATTAAATTATTAGAAAAATAAGGAAATGTAGTCAAATGTTAATCCCTAATACAGCATCGCTTTTATGATTTGCACCAAACGCTAATATTCATGTGTTGTCGTGGTGACGGGGTGCATGATGGGAAAGCCAGAAAAACATGTGTGCTCTTTAAACCTGTCGGTGTGGAAAAGAAAAAAAAAAAAAATCTTGACGGGCTGGGGAAGCTTCAACCGGGGCGCGGCGTTGACACGTGTAAGTGGACCCTGGTGCATTTGAACTTTTTTAAAAGCTTAAAAAAGACGATTTAGTGAGGAGGGAATCGAGCAGGGAACCACGGCCAGTTGCGAACCGGAAAAAAAAAAAAAAAATTCAAAGGAAATCGTAAAAGTCTCAATGTTTTCTTTTTTTTTTTTTTTGAAAAAGTGCAGATTCTTTTAGCGTTAGCCCTTTTAATGGCCCTAACCCGAGCCGTTTTTACATCACATCAGGATGTGTTGTGGTATTAGTTGGAGCTGGCCAAGAATAATGTCATAAATGACGATGATGAGGCCAGACGCTTCCGACCAAGTGATGAGGAAAGCAAAGCGTGTGCCGCGTTAACGAGCGCATGTGCTCCCATGAGTTATGAATCCAGTCCCGTCATGTGCCACTCTTTTTTGGGGGATTATTTCTTGTGACTATATGCTTTTTTCTACTGTGCTTATTCAGAGTTTTTCTGTCATGCAAATTGGCAGTTACCAAGGAGAGACATTTTGCAGGAAAGCGCATGAAGAGGAGTTTATTTTTGATTTTGTGGATTATTTCTAGTCACTGTTTAATTCTAATGCTCAGAGTGGCGGTTATCAAAAATAATTGTTGAGAGGAGCAATTGGATAATATGACATGTACAGGAATATGGGAGAGTGAAAAGGTCCACCGTGCTTGATGTAGACTTTTTTTTGTTTTTTTTAACTTTGTAGCTTATTTCTAGCCATAGATTTTATTTCTATTGTGCAGGGTGAGAGTTATCGAAAATAACTGCTAATAAAAACCATGATAATTATCATATAACACACACAAAGAATATTTTAAATGCTTCAGCCCACAAATGTGCCATTGATTTTGTTTTGTGTGGATTATTTGCAGTCGTTATTTTTCATCAGTCTACTTTGTTCCACTGATGTTTTTCCCATAGCGGTTTTAAACAAGCCACTTTGAGGAGCGTCACCTCCTGTAAAAAAAAAAAAAAAAATGACAAGGTCCTTACACTTGATAGCTTTGCGTTCGGGTGGTCTTAAGAGGCAAGGACCTTGTAAAGGACCTCGCGAGGTTCTAACAGGGGTCTGGCCCAGCCCAACCTAACCTTTGCCGCTTGATGACGTGTCCAGCTGGAGCACCACGGTCACCAACTTGTGCTCACGGAAAGTTGCGCTCATAAACGTTTGGCTTTGATAGCGCCATCCCGCAAGTTCCTAAGGTTGGCAAACACAAGCTACCGCGTTAGCGTTGGCTAACTAGCTCTAACCCTAGCTCTAACCCTAACCCTTGCTTCCAGCTCTAACCCTAGCTCTAACCCTTACCCTAACCCTAGCTCTAACCCTAACCCTAGCCCCAGCTCTAACCCGAACACTAGCCCTAAACCTAACCCTAGCTCTAAACCTAACCCTAAGCTTTAGGGAGGTGTATGGTTATATGGGGCAGTACCCGAGCCACTAGTGTTGCACATTTATTTTTTCGGCCCCACCCAGATTCAAACCCGTGTCGCTGGGGTGAGAGCCCAGAGGACGAACCACTACACACTACGGAAGCCTCGATCACATGGGCATGGGTCAAATGCAGGGCACCAAAATTCAAATCCGTGTTGCTGGGGGTGAGAGCCCAGAGGACCAACAACTCCACTAAGGAAGCCTGGCTCGCTCACAATGCCCGGAATAAATATGGTTTTATGGAGTAACTCATAAGCGAATGGTCAACCTTTATTTACGCCAGGGAAAAATCATGGCCAAAGCTTAATTGAAAGGGAAAAGCCTCACCCCCACTTTCTGTTTGATCTGTGATGTCACGCGGACACTCCTTTAGGTACGCCGCCATTGTCAAGCGTACCTAAAAACACAGTTCATTAGAGAAAAATGATGGCCAAAGCTGAACTGAAAGTGAAAAGTGCCACACCCGCCCTCACCTGTTGCTGTAACGTCACACAGTTAACCAAATGTCAAATTTTTGTTATTTTAAAAACTACAAGTGTTATAAAATCAAGATTGCCCAAAGAGAAGCATAATCTCCCCGTTGTTGCATCCCTTCATGTAATAAAGTTTGCCGTGCATTAAAGAAGTGTTTTCGACATTCTGACTTGTATAGTTCACGCCAGGAGGGACTAGGAGTAGCCCTCGGCCTTGTTTTATAAATAGCTCAGCGGCCAGGGGACATAAATCCCACTAAAAGTCATTTGTGATTTCTTTCAAGACGTATCAAACGAGTAGCTCTTCACATGGATTAGTCTCCAAAAAGTGGCTCTCAAAATTTGCTGACCCCTGGTCTACTAAAAAAAGAGCGCTCGAACTGCTAGAACGTGCAACACTTATCAAATACTGTCACGCAACGGAATGAAGCAGGGCGAGCAAATGCAGCTCCCAACCCTACCTCCCTCCCGCCCTGCCACAGAGCATCCAAACTGCTGGAAAGAAACATAGAAGAAGAAGAAGAAGAAAAGAAAAAACTAAATCGAAGAATCCTGGCTGATCTCCTTCTCAGACTACGAGACTTTTTTGTCGTTGACGACGGTCGCGCTGCCAGACTACACAAACTAGTTTGATGCTAGTAGTAGTTGATGCTACCATTGTTCGTCATTGAAGTGCTGACCCTCCCAATGTTACAACAAAGAGTCCCGTGGCTCTGTACTGCTCCCATAGTTCAATCAATCTTTACTGTCTTGCATTAGAGCTCTTTTCATGATCGCTTGTACCTAATAGGAAACAATAAAGTGCCTCCGGCTCCCCGGTAACGGGTTCGATAAGCCGGGGCGAAGGGACTCGTCCGCAGCTGACCACCCGAGTCAAATTAATCCTCTTGGAATCAACCCAACTTCTATACGACGTCAATCCCGCTCAAATCATCCGACGCGCAAGCCGAGTAACTCAATTCGAGGCAAGTCGCCGGTATGACCACGCCGTAATGATGGCTCCCTTCAGGTGTTTGATGCTGGTATTTCGTTACGGATGTTTTTAGATGCCTTGGTTAAGGCCTCAGGGATTCGTTAGTCTATAGCGCCCCGTAGCGCTGCTCTCGCCGAAGTAACTTTTAATATGGCCCTGCTCTGGCCGGGTTGGGGAAGTAACGAGATTACTTCCCTTTTTCAGTGGAAAGTCAGATTGACTAAAGTATGACAATGATAGGGTTGAAAAGAGAACTTTAATACATTAATCACTAATTCCAATGTTATATATATAAACTAGAGATGCACCGATCCGACTTTTTCAGTTCCGATACCGATACCGATGCCGTGGATTTGCGTATCGGTCGATACCCGATACCGATCCGATATTATGGTTGACTTAACAAGCTACATAACTCTACATGTGGAACAGAAAAGACCAAAGGCAATGGCATCAGGCAGACTACACAGTTCTTTGCTCTAAATTAGGGGTGTCCAAACTAACGGTCCAGTTTTTATTGGCCCGCAGCAAATTCTGAAAACATAATTGAATATGGCCCGCACAAGAAGCTTGAGCTCAGCTTCTCAGTTTCCACACTAGATAGTGTAATGTATTTGGACTGTGTGGTTACCCGTACTGGGGGGTGGAGCTACAGGTATGGCGGGCGGATGGCATGTTGTAGCTAGGAGAGACTGCGGCTAAAAAGAAACGAACATCAATACATGATTGACTCACTGCTTCCCTAAAACCTGGTCGTCTTGTCAAGTTATTTCTTATGGTATAGAGAAACATTACAGATGGAGCCCGCCACACAAAGCGTTTGACGTCCCATTAACACCCCCCCGGAAGAGAAGCGAACACGCAGCGTTTGACATCCGATTAGCCTCCGCCCCCCCCCCCCCCCCCCATTCGGGAGAGAAGCGAACGCGCAGCCTTTGACGTCCCATTTGCAACCCGAAGAGAAGCGAACGCGCAGGGTTTGACGTCCGCTTAGCAACCCGGGGAAGAGAAGCGAACGTTCGCTCCATGTTTGCGTTTGTTTAGAAAACTCTCGTGGCATGCGGCACACGTGCTGCTGACGTATGACGTAGCCCGCGTCCCAATAGATTAAGGAAAGTATCGGCTCACAGATCGGCTGCATTTTCCGATACCCGATCCATCTATTTTGTTGATATCGGGGCCGATATCCGATCCAGATATCGGATCGGTGCATCTCTAATATAAACACTTAACCGTACAGGCGTAATTACTTCTGAAGGCAACTTAACCCCTCAAAATCATCCAAAGTGCCTTTTGATGCGGCCCGAGTAAATTAAATACTTTTGCTCAGGCCCCGTTCCGCTTTTGCTAGAGGAGCGAGCCTACTTCCCCTTTTTCCGGGAGCAAGTCAAAATAGCAGAAGTAGGACTATGACAGCGCTTAAGAATAAGTTTAATACTTTATTAACTAATTCTAACAACATATAAATGAACACTTAGCCGCAAAAGCGCTTCCTCGCACTCAATTGTTTCCGACAAACTGATATTTCACTTAATACGGGTTCAAGTGATTTAATCGAATTATTATTATTATCCGGTAATAAATTCTGAAGGCTATTTAGTGATGCTATGTGAATTGCATGGAAGAAAGAATAAAGCAGCCACTTATTCTACGACCGTGTCCGCCCACGCGCTTTCACTTGAGGTGTTTCCGCCAACTTAGAATCGAATCGAATCGAATAGAATAAAGCAGTCATCATGATCAAACAACTCCCTAGCGCTAAGGTTTACACCACGCTAGTCATTTAACTTGGTACGTACGTTCTTTCAGTCTGTACTTGAGCCGGTTGGGGAAGATTACAGGACAGGTCCACTTGTGTCCTCACTTAGTCTGTCTTTTTTTCCCAAAGTTCTTCTGTCCATCCGGACCGTTGCGTGTGGAGGATATTTACAATTCCCTTTGGTTCACAATTGCTCCAGTACTATGTGGGCCCCTAAAAGCAGTTGAATTAGGCAAGACGAGATATATGTTGTACTTATAAACTGTGACCTAATTGTTGATCCTAGATGTATATTGACAAGAGCATGTCATGTCATAGACACCTGGGAGCTGTCTTCCTTAAAGAAAAGATGTGTGTAGTGCCCAGATAGATAGGATTCGTGTGTCCTCTTTGTCACCGACTCCAGATGGAGTAGCGCAATAACATTTGCTCCAGCAGCCACGGTGTGTGTGTGTATGTGTGTTGTGTGACGACATTACACACCACCTACAGCAGTCTTGTAAAAATTTTGAGTAAGACTCAAGGCCATAGGCCTAAAGCGGAAATATTGTGTTTCTAAGCTCCCCACGTTGCCAGGCAGCAACACACCGATGGACTTTTTTTTTTTTTTTTTAATCGGCCCAAGTGTACAAAATATGTGCATCAACGTATAATATACATGAGTCACACACATAAAGTTGTGCCTGTGTGTCACTCAAGATAAGGTCAACACTCCATTTGAATGTTTTCGTCATTAACTTGATATACGCGTTCTTAACTCTGAAAAAAAGTTCAAATGGTAACGTAATGCTAAGTAGTGAGAAGGGCCTTTGCTAAGCAATTGTGACATATTTCTGTCTACAGTAAAAGAACAGACAATCCAATGTTGCTACATTAGGGGACTGTGGTTCAAATTGGAAAGTTTCCATCATTTTTGTCTCCCTCCCTCCCTCCCTCCCTGTATCCACCCATTTTCTAGCTAGCATATATCCAGGCTGCTGTGGTGAGGCTTTAATTCCCAGCCAATATTAATGTTCTCAATTCTTCTGTTCACGTTTCCTGTTGTGATGCAAATGTTTTCCCGACAGCTGGCTCAGCTGCTAAGAACCATTACGTTACCTCACCTTTACAGCAGTCTCTGTTGTTCTCAGTGAGTCAGACAAAGTAACACACAGAGCTTGTTTGACTCAGGCCTTGGCAAGGAGTCCACAACTTCACATTGGGAATGTTGACTTTGGGATTCACCAACAACCTTTTCAAGTAAATCGAGCAAAAAAAAAAATATATATATATATAAATATATATATATATATATATAAATATATATATATATATATATATATATATATATATATATATATATATATATATATATATATATATATATATATATATATATATATATATATATATATATATATATATATATATATAAGTACCTTAAGGGAAAGTTGAAAAGAACTTTGAAGAGAGACTTCAACAGGGCGTGAAACCGTTGAGAGGTAAACGGGTGGGGACCACGCAGTCAGAGATCGGGGGATTCAACCCGGCTGGGATTGGCGGCCGCATATTCCCTAATCCCATTGTCTCTTTGATTTGGCTTTCTATAGCTGACCCTTTGACCCCTGTTAAAGTGGTACAGCTTGTGGGTTCATGTTTGTGCTAGAGAGCCGGACTGTGGGCGCATTAATGACTTTACTGATCTTTTGCGAGACACTTAAAGCACTGTAACCCAGCTTGAGGAAAGAAATAAAAATGCCTACTTCAGAATGTGTGTGTGTGTGCGTGTGCATGTGCGTGTGCGTGTGTGTGTGTGTGCGTGCGTGTGCGCGTGCGTGGGTGCTCGCGCGCATGATAAATGATCAACTTGAGTTTTTTGGGCGTTAACATTTGGAGCCCATTGTAGATTTTATGGTGAAATAGCAATAAGAGTGTCTCTCAAAAGTCATCTGGTAAGTGGGAAGTCAAGACTAAAAGGCAGGCAGGCAGGCAGCCACGCAGACAGGCAGGCAGCTACGCAGGCAGCCACGCAGGCAGCCACGCAGGCAGGCAGGCCCTGCACTATCCACTAGCCAAGATGGCTGAGTGAATGGCTTGTTTTACAACAACCTCTTTTTGAAAACACATTAATCATGCCTGCCGCAGCCACTTTAAGTCTACTGGTAGCAAAGATGAGACTCCTAAGAAAGATGAGATGGAAGTATGTACTCTATTAGACTTTCAAATATAAAATATACTTTATTGATGTGTACCAAAACATTGCAAGTACTACGGATTACTTACTTGTATGTCTATCGTGTAATATGTCTCGTCACCGTGGGATAGAGAAAACGTAATTTTGGTCTCTTTGTGTGTTGTGACATGTGGAGAGATTGACAATAAAGCTGACTTTGACTTTGACTTTTGACTTTGGATTTCAGAATTTGGGCTGCTGTCATTCTGCCACTAGGGGGTGCTATATGACTACAACAATTGCAGTTGACCTTTCAAAACTAAAACAATACTGTACAACAGTGCTGCTCATAATCAGTATCACAGTCTTGACATAAAAAGTCCTTGTGCAAGGAATAAAAAGGTGTGACACGTGCCTAAATAAATGAACAGTCACAGTTGAGATTAAAAAGAGAGCTCGAAACTCATTTGCTCTTTTCATTCATATGTTCAAGCAATGTTGCACTATATCTAGTGTTAACTTCTTGAAGCATGTAGCCGATTGGACAAACTTCTTTCACCTTGGAGCTTGGTAAAAGTCATGCTCTGGATAGTGTCCTCCTCACGCTCTTCCTTTTTGGCCCACACCTGGACTTTGCGTGGCGTCACGGAGGCAACGGTCCTCGGCTCCTCGGCCATCCCGAGGAGCATGTCTGTGTCGGTGGGCTCTCCCGAAGAGAACGGCCGAGACGCCCTCTCCAGCAGTCCCATGACAGTCCCCAGGAGTGCGAACACGGAGCCTATCAGGTAGACCTTGAGCAGATGTCGATTGGGTTTTTGGCGGAGCATCTCCTTGGCAAAGACCATCAACTCTTGCGTGCTTTCCATTTCCACTGGCTCTTCAGCTGATAGGCAAGAATTGGCTGGAGGCAGTGTTTTGCTCTGGAAAAATATCCAAATGAAAAGCTCATCAATTCAATATGGTGGGTTAATGGTAGTTGGGATGAGTATGCTATCCATTGATGAGCCTTTTGACCTTTACCGAAGATGATTGTGGATCGTTTGAAATGATTTTTGCTCGAAATCAAAGCAAAGTACAGAATGAAATGAATTGTAGACGTTTACGGTCGTTAAAATGGTGTGTTTGGTCCAGACATTGTGAAGAATTCTGCAATTCAAAACCAGCATCAAGCAAAGCTATTTTAGAGCCATATTCAAACAAACTTACCTAAGCTGTTGTTGTTGTTGTTGTTGTTGTTGTTGTTGTTGATGATGATGATGAGAGGCTCATCTTAATCCAGAATCGTAGTCTGGCTAAAGAAGTCACTTGAAACAGTGATCATTTATATCCAAAGTGTCTCCACCCACTTGCCACTTGCTCGATATTCATGAGGCAGTGGTGGCGTTGTGCAGCTCCTGGCCCGATGCCCGGTGCTCCTGGGCCGATGCCCATTGCTCCTGGGCCGATGCCTGGTGCTTCTGTGACAAAACGTCCTTGCCGCCCCACTAAATGTCACGTCTACCGTTGGGCAAGCACAACCACTCTCGGCAGCAATTGCTACGTGTTCAAATGCACTCTTTCTTTATGGCGCCAAACAGTGTGTACCTTAGTAACCAGTGACAAGATTTCACAACCATGCTGCTTGACTTTCTGCTCCACCTCATTTCCATTGCTGAAGTCAAACAATTCACTAGAGATGATTCAAGTTTCTAACCTTTGAAAGTATTTTGGAAGGAACACCGGTTGAAAATATCGAAGGTGCTTTCGCTCATTTCCTGTCGCCTGACTTGTAGAGACTTGATGGTGCTTTGTGGACTTGATATAAATAACATCCACATCCACACAAAGGGAATTAGAGGATTTGCCTTTCCTCTCTTCATATACTAGTAAATAACATGAACAGATAAGGAAATAGAGGAAAGGTTGTGTCACCCCGCTGGAGTGGAATTGTACAGCACTCACAGATAAACACAGACAAACAAACGTGCGTGGCAGAAGATGACTAAGAATCGGTTGTACGGGAAATGTCCACATGCAGTACCTGAATCATAGAGTTAAGAAGAATGTTGTCATCCAGAACGTGACATACTGTTTGTCCATCGGCGGCATATTTGAAGATGATTTGAATGCTGCTTGTCTTTGCACCTTGAGTTGCATGGAAATGCGCTATAGACTGGAAGTAGCACCTCTCCCTGGCTGTCAACATTTGCTTTGCTTTGCTTTCATATAGTGCTTAAAATACACTTGACATACAAAGTGAAACGCAGTCCCAATGATATCATATGGTGATACTGGAATACTGAGTGCTGGCTTGTTTTCACCCTTTGACGCATTAAAAGCTCTCCGTACGTACCATTTGGTCACCTGGGGCTGGCTGGCTGGCTGGCTGGCTGGCTGGCTGGCGGGCGTTAAAAGAGAGAAAACACCAAGTAGCTACAACAGAATGGCAGAAGGCATGACTGTACTTGTCTTGGACGTGAAGTCTCTCTGTGTGTGCGCGCACTGGTTGAATCACAAGACACACCCTGTGCTTGGTATTACTAGGCATGTGGAGCATCTGTGGGGAATCATACGTGTGTTCAATTGCGCCCTGTGGCTACCTTTGCACACAAGCCAGTCAATCTCAAGTCCTTAGGGCAGGGCAGTTGTTGTGTCTGCGGTTCACAAGTGTTGTTACAGCAAAACACACAAGATACTTTTACTCCTTCCTTTTTGGAATAATACAATTGAATAAAATCATATCATACACTTATATAAACTCATATTTAATGGTATTTTGCGATTTTGTATTTATGTATTGTATTGATTTTTCATTTCTTCTGTTATTGACTTGTATTCTTCCTCTTGATTTGACTTGAATTTTGGATTCTATATTTGCGGAGCACCTCGCCTCACAGTTGAGAGATGCTGCGGGGTTCCATTCCAGCTTCCTGTGTAGAATTGGCATCTTTTCCCCGCGCTTGTCTGTTTTTCTATTTTTGTGCCCGGCTGGCAACCAGTTCTGGGTGTCCCAGGACTTACTGCCTCAAGTCAGCTGGGATATCGTTTTGACATTATCTTCATTTTGTGTAATTGTCCTACATTGGCACAAATCTTCATGAGGTAGCGTTTCACAGTTGGTTTTGTGTGTGTGTGTGTGTGTGTGTGTGTGTGTGTGTGTGTGTGTGTGTGTGTGTGTGTGTGTGCGTGGTTGCGTGTGTGTGCGTGTGTGTGTGTGTGTGTGTGTGTGTGTGCGTGCGTGGTTGCGTGTGTGTGTGTGTGTGTTGATTCATGGAGAGAAAGGTGTGGTGCTGAAGGGTGTGACTCTGACACACTATCATATTGTCCAGGTGTGTCTGGGCTTTGTATAAGAGCAGCAAGGCAGTGCCACAAGTACCTGGTGGTGGGTGGGCATCAACAACAAGGTTACGCTCATCTTCCAATCTACATTGAAATGCTTTGGAATCTGGATCTCTTTGCCGTCCGTTAAGCTAATATGTTGACTTCCTCTTCTCTTCCAGACCTGTACGTGAATAGATCATAAAATGGCACTACTTTTACTACTGACAGGTAAGAGGGTTTTTTTTCTTCCCATTTTTCGCCTTCACTCTTCTCTGGTACCTTCTTTCAGACATAAATCTGTTGTTTCTGTCCATAATCAAACGGAATCTTTCCAGTGAAAGCGAGCGGTTGCTAAAATACCACACATACCACAAACAAAGAATGAAGCTACATGCTTTCCGTCATGATGGCACATGTTTAAAGAGTTTCTTTGGGCTTGCTTTACCATTCGCACTACGGCATATTATGTAGACCTTATGAAGACGCTCAAGTTCAAGAACCAATCTTGTCCAATCATTCGCTTGATTCAAAGTACTCTGATAGACAGACAGACAGACAGACAGACAGACAGACAGACAGACAGACAGACAGACAGACAGACAGACAGACAGACAGACAGACAGACAGACAGACAATGAATGAATTCCAATGTTTTTGCTGACAGAGGTCAGATCTAACAAGTACAAGTATAATGTAAGAATCTGCTCCCCCAGCCGTGGCGGCGGTATCCCACGCCCAGACCGACTGCTCTCGAGGAGCTTGTTACCCACGCAGCAGCGACCTACTCCTGGGCCGAGCCGATCAGCTCCATGCCTCATCAACGTGCGGGCTAACTGGCCCCGAAGTCTTCTGCACACCATACCAACAGGTATGAACTGATCCCATTCCAATGAAACTTGCATTTTCCCCCCCCACATTTTGACACGCTAAATCTGCTGTTCATTATGTCAAAGGTAAATATGCACTGTGTGCAGCTGCTCATAGATGATATGAATTCAGACAAAACAAATCTGCAAACGGCAGTCACAAATAACTCAGCAAGACAGCAACTCATATTTGTTTTAAATTTTTGCTAAAAAAAAATAAATTGCAGTCCAGCCTTGGTGACCTCAACTGTGCCTACAAGACATGCTTTTTTTTAAGAGTAATCAATCACATGACAGAAAAGAGCTTATATTGTGAGACACCTCTGTAGGTAGTGGCGGATCCCACTTTTGCATCTTTCTAGCGGGTGATTTCAACACAAGAAAGCAAATGAGGCAGAGGTCATGGTGAACATGGACACGCACGCAGCAAAGGTCTGTGGTAGTTTTGGTGGGACTGCCCCATTCCCCTTTGGTCAGTCTCGTTTCATTGCCAGATGGTCATGTTGCAACTGCACCCTTTAGCCAACATTTTCCATCTCATGAACAGTCTGCAACACCGACGAGACCGTTTGCAGACTCAGCATTGTCTAGAAACATTGGACAAGAAGCTGAAGAAATAAGGGAGGCCTAATATTTGAAAAGAATTCCCTGAAAAACGTCCAAAGTGTCCGCTAAGCATTGCGACTTTGAAAGCCACATTTGCAAAGGCTTTATTACGTGCCTATTTAAAATGTTGGCACAGCCATTGAAATTGGCTTTTGGCTGAATTTGCTTGAAGTCATTCTATCAACGCAGAAGAGCAAGTTGACACTTTCAGAAATCTGCATTCACTTGGATGACCATTTGGGTTTTGGTTAGATCATGTTTAAGCCTCCCTCATTCCTTGCATTCTGCACACAACATTTTGAATTTGCCCGAGGGAACGATAATTGTAATAGGCGTGTCGTCTCCTCCTCTCTCGAGGTGACTACGTCTTTTATTTCTTTACCTCCGTGACTTTGACCCGTCAGAGAGCAAAACAAACTCCCATCTCACTTGACACATTCAACTAAGGCGAGCAATAAAGATCAACAATGATTAGGCCTGCTGACTTAATCACTTTAATCATCTGGTAAGTACTATGTACCATGCTGAATAAGTGAAATACAACACCTTTGACACCATTAAAAATGGAAACAGTGCCTTTTTGGTACCAGTACACACACATATTAGCACTTAATAATCGAATGTTTTGCTTTTCATTGTGAACTTTGACCGCAACCTATACTTCAGTTCACATTTATTTCATTGCTTCATGCATATCGGACCACTGGCAAGGAATGAATGCAAATTGTTCATGGAATGTTTGTCTGAGGTGATAAAGAGCGCTGCCAAAAGCAACACATGGTTTAAAAAAATAGCTTTGATCAGAATCAATCTTTGTCAACTTTAATCGGAAGTAAGATTTATGTCTTACACCGTAATCCACCAAAGATTCCCTGATCAATTGTCATCAATTGTCGTAGTGCTTTTTGGTAAAATGACAAACCCCCTCCCCCTATAATGGATTTTACCAATACAAACTCACACTGGATTTTACCAGACACAAATCATTTGTAATGCTGCGTGTGACCTGAGACACGTACGCATGATGAACTTTGGGGAAACATTGATGTTGTAACAATGAACAACTGCTTGGGAACTTTTCCCTAGTGGCTCATAGGCCTGTCTGTCTTCCAGCACAGAGCTTCCAGAGTTTCCAAATATTGACTTATCAGGATCAACTGGAATGTCACCACAAATACTTAGTTATTCATTCGATAAGGCAAATGAACGCAACACTGTATAACTAACTTTATTACAGGATGCAAATATGTATATTGTGCCAGATATTTTCTACGAAAACAGAAATATACCTGAAAGACTTTCAAATGATATTTCAAAAATAATATGGTGCAGGACAACCTGCCATTCTCAACCCTTGTTCCTTGAGGGCCCGTGTGTCTGGTGCAGAAAACACAAAACAAAAACAAAAAAACTGACGTGACGGACAACGTCATCGCATTCTCATTGCATTCTCATTGCATTCTCATTGCATTCTCATGACACCGCCTCGCCCCGCTTTGCAGGTGTTTGTAGTGATCTTAAAGGTCCTATTTTGGTCAAATGGCATGCTCGGCGTGCACACAGGCAGGCGGAACTTCATTTTTGTGCCAGCGCAAGTCTAGTCTAGCGCGTTTGCGTCTGCATCTGCTCTGCCCTCATCCGGGCATGCCGATGCACGAATCCGCCCCCGACGCACCTGCTCATTTGGTGACAGAAAGTTGTGTGCGTTTAACCCAGGGGTGGGCAATTCCGGTCCTCAAGGGCCGGTGTCCTGCATCCTTTCTACGTCACCCTGTTGCAGCACACCTGATTCAAATGGTCTGCTGATTAGCAAGGTCTGCAGAAGCTGGATAACAATCCGGATCATTTCAATCAGGTGTGTTGCAGCAGGGACACCTATAAAACCTGCAGGACACCGGCGCTCGAGGACCGGAATTGCCCACCCCTGGTTTAATCGGTGCCGGACAACCTTTGATTCTACCAAGGGAGGAAGTTATTGTCTGAGCTTATCCTCATTCAAGTATTTTGTCATCCTGACCCACCACACCGATGGATCAATTACTGGCCATGTTCTTGTGTGTCTGGAAAGCTTTGTGGCACTGACTATAATTGAGTTGTTCTTTTTTTTCCTTGCTCAGAGGAAGATGAAGTGCTGTCCGTGTGACTCGAGAAATCCAAACGGACCACTGGCCCACACTGTCCCGGAAGTCCTCTCCACTGCTGGACCGGAGAGATGGTGGCAGTCCAAGAAAGGTTGGCAAAGACATTCCAAAAAGCAAATAGTAGCATGCCGGCACAAGATACTAGATGAGACTAGGCACAGTTCACGTGAGGAACCTGTTACCCTAATGGCTTTAAAATAGAACGCCAAAGTTGATATTTGTAGTGTGTTGTTTTTGAAAAAGTACAATCTACTGAAAATTGACCAGTAATAATTGAATCGTCAATGCATGTCAAGATGTCGGTGTGTCATTTCCATCCTAATAATCAAAGTCTGCTTTATTGTCAATTTCTTCACGTCAAGACACACAAAGAGATCGAAATTACGTTCCCAATATAATACGCTCTCATCTGATTGTTTTCCCTTTAGAGGTGTCTCCAGTAACATTTCATTTGGACCTCGACAATCTATTCAAGCTTGACAAGCTGGTCCTTGATTTCAAGGTGTGTGAAAATCAGCAACATTTCTCACCCGAATATTTGATTCTATTTGATTCTATTCTGCTTTTTTGCAGGGCCCTCGTCCGAACGCCCTGCTTGTTGAGAAGTCGATGGATAATGGCAGGACGTGGCAGCCTGCCATCTATTTTGCTGCAGACTGCCAGCGATCTTTTCCAGGGGTCCCTACTGCCACTCCTGTTACTGAGTACCGAGCATACTGTTATACTCTGCCCCCTACTGGAGGCAACCCATACCAAGATCACAAAGTAAGGAGACAAAGTACATTTTCGATACTACCAAAAGCAGCATCCCCCACAGTTTCTCAATATTAGTATTTGAATCTCTGCACTTAAGAAAAGAAAAGTTGGACATAGTCGTACGGCACGCCCTGTTTTTTTTCTTACTGTCGTCAGCTCTTCTTACATGACAGGGATGTCCCTGCATATCTATTATGCCATTGTCAATTTTGATTGCACAACACACATCTGACACAAGTCTTGTCTTTTTCAGATTGAGTTCAATCCATTGCAGCACTATCCCTATATCCCAGATCCCAGCAGCCCAAAGATAAAAGGTTAGCAGTTAGTTTTTTTACTGGCTGGAATGATTTCCGACGGACTTTTGTTTGATCATCAGAGGTGACGGGCTTAACGGATCTGAGGGTCACCATGGCCGAGTTGGGCGATGTGCCACGTCAACCGGGCAGAGCTCTCAGTAGGTTCTTCGCCTTGAAGGAGATGAAAGTGATGGGCAACTGCATGTGTCACGGACACGCCAGTCACTGTTTGCTGGAGGCCGTCAATAAGGTTTGCTTACTCTCACTCCAACTGTGCACCCTTCAGGAATAAACTTGTGAATAACCAACCCTAGGTGAGCCCGCAGTGCGACTGCCAGCATAACACTGCCGGCGTCAACTGTGAGCGCTGTGACGATCTCTACGACGATCTACCCTGGAGACCAGCGGAGGAGGGCAACCCTCACACCTGCAGACGTAAGACAAAGCTCTGGGATCATGAGTAGCAATTGTCAAATTGTCCTTGCGTCCACCTCAGGCTGCGAGTGCAACAACCACGCCCAGCGCTGTCGCTTTGACCCAGCTTTGTATGAAGCCAGTGGGCGGAGGAGTGGAGGTGTGTGCGAAGGGTGTTTGCACCACACCACGGGAGCAAAGTGTGACCAGTGCATCCCTGGCTACCAGCCCAATCCCAACAGCCAGATGGACCGTCCGGATGCGTGTATCCGTAAGTAGAGGGGAAATGCATCATCAGGAAATTCCTTTCAGCTCCTACGTATCGTGTTTTGTATTCTATGCTGGTAGCTTTGTGTAGCTTTTGTAGCGCTTGTCCTTATTGGCGCTAGGTTGCGTCTGCAATGCTGAAGGGACGCTGAACGGGGGACGATGCGATGACAACACAGGCCTGTGTCTGTGCAAAAGCAATGTCGAAGGGCCACGCTGTGATCGGTGCAAAAGAGGTTATTATGGCCTTTCTGCATCCAATCCTCTGGGTTGCTCAAGTGAGTCAAAGGCTTTCTTCTGTGTATTTCATTGCAAAAGTCACTCCCTTAAGTGAGGTTATTTTCATAACAGGGAATTCATTGAATGTTCCTCCTCCTCCTTTCCGCTCTCCAGAGTGTTCCTGTTTTGCAGAGGGCTCACTTTCAGATATTTGCGATCCAGTCACCGGCCAGTGTCCCTGTCGGCCACACTTTCACGGTCTCACGTGCGACGCGTGTGCGAGAGGCTACTGGAAATCGCCGCAGTTCCAGAGCTGCGAACTTTGCAGGTGTGACCCCACCAAGTCCTTCAGCGATACTTGTGACCAGGTGTGACCCCAAGTACTATACTGTACACTTCTACAAAAAAACAACAGAAACGGGAGGCTGTTACTCTAATGTAGTATTGTGGACAAAAAGTCATGCATGTGCAGAGAGATGAGAAATGTTTTTCAAGGGTTGTAGTTGCTGCAATTTCATTCATTCATTCATTCATTCATAGCAAGAAAAAATGATTTGAAATAATTCATAAAATAACAAAAAACGATTTTTTTCTACATTTGATAGGAAAATGACCCTGATCCAATTGTTCGCAAACACTGCCACTCCAAATTAGTACACTGAGCAAGTACCACCAAATATTAATAGCAAAGTAGGTTAAGTAGTGATCATAAAAAACTATTCAATCTCTGTAACTTAATGTACGATTTAAATATTACCAATAGTTGAGAAATAAATAAAAGTAAAATAATAAATGGAGGGAAATTGTACAAAACCTTAAGTACAATGGCTTAAAAAAATCACTGACTTAATCTGTCAATATATCATTTGTTTCACCAGTGGGAGAAATTTGAGTTGCTGTTTTTTTTGTTTTATTCCCTTGTAGTTGACAGGTCAGTGCCAATGCAGGCCAGGCTTTGCAGGCCGTACATGTACTGGATGCCCAGACAACACATTTGGTGATCCTCTCATTGGCTGCAAGCGTAAGTCGTTTTTCAATAAATCATCGCGTTCTGTTTTTGTCTCAGTAATACCAGTAAAAGACACTAATCAAACTCGAAAGGGATTGTACATTGTGTGAAAAAGTCATGTTGATTTCTGATTGCTCATCACCTATCATTGATCTAATCCACTTTTCCTTTGCTTTTGCCAGCTTGTCTGTGTGACGCCCAAGGTACCCAAATTTGTAACAAGCAGACGGGAAGCTGCTTGTGCCGTCCAGGCGTCACGGGAGCTCGATGTGACTCGTGCATGAGAGGACACTGTGACAATTTTCCCAACTGCAAGATGTGTCCTTCTTGCTTCTTCACCATGGATGGGCAGCAAAAAGCCCTCCGTTTAGCAGTGGAAAGCTTCACCTTGAAAGTGCCGCCTCGTCCGGGAGGCTCCGGTGACCTGGGAAGTTTAGAGCCCCGTATTCGAGTCCTGGAAACTCGTCTGAACTTCATTCGGAACTCCGTCGCCCTTCCTCCCAGTTCGGCAAAACAGATTGATGATGCTCTGTCCCAAACCAACAAATTAAGGTGTGGAAATAGTTCTATTAACATTTACAATATATGGATCACGGGGATAATGCTAAGACGTCCAATCCATTTCGGATGGAATTGTTTGCGTTGATCTGACTGAGCAATCAGATGCAAGCTCACATGCACAGCATCGAGGGACATTACTAACACTAAATAACTTGGATGGATGAACCATTCAGCTCACTCACGTTTGCTTCACAGGGACCAAGTGGACAAGGTAAAAAATGACCTCTCTCCTTTGGAATCAAAACCTGACCCGAGCAAAGAGCTTGACAAACTTCAAGGCCTTCTAGACAGCCTGAATGGGGACTTCAACATCAAGAAAGAAGCCATGAAAAACACAATCACTCCTGGCAATGCAGGTCAATGATGGGGAAAAAAAAATATACATGTGTATAGAGATGCACCGATCCGACTTTTTCAGTTCCGATACCGATACCGATGCCGTGGCTTTGCGTATCGGTCGATACCCGATACCGATCCGATATTATGGTTGACTTGATTGATTGATTGATTGTATATTTATTGATCCCCAGGGGTGGGGAAATTCAGGCCCCAGCCGTATTCATACCACAGAGTGGGTATACAAAAGACACACAGATGGCATGAGCGCAACTCAATAGGCTCTCATAAGGCTGCCACACAACGGTGCCACAAAGAAAGGCAGAAAGTGCTCAAGATAAAAGCCATCAAAGCAAAACAAAGCTAAAAGACAAAGGAAAAAAAGTAACAGCGGCCAACCAGCACCCCTCAATACAAGAGAACACCCCAAAACACACAAAATAGCCTCCACGGGGTCCATAGACAGGTGTAGGGGCAGTCCAGTTCAAACTTAACAAGCTACATAACTCTACATGTGGAACAGAAAAGACCAAAGGCAATGGCATCAGGCAGACTACACAGTTCTTTGCTCTCAATTAGGGGTGTCCAAACTAACGGTCCAGTTTTTATTGGCCCGCAGCAAATTCTGAAAACATAATTGAATATGGCCCGCACAAGAAGCTTGAGCTCAGCTTCTCAGTTTCCACACTAGATGGAGCCCGCCACACAAAGCGTTTGACGTCCCATTAACACCCCCCCGGAAGAGAAGCGAACACGCAGCGTTTCACATCCGATTAGCCCCTCCCATTCGGGAGAGAAGCGAACGCGCAGCCTTTGACGTCCCATTAGCAACCCGAAGAGAAGCGAACGCGCATGGTTTGACGTCCGCTTAGCAACCCGGGGAAGAGAAGCGAACGTTCGCTCCATGTTTGCGTTTGTTTAGAAAACTCTCGTGGCATGCGGCACACGTGCTGCTGACGTATGACGTAGCCCGCGTCCCAATAGATTAAGGAAAGTATCGGCTCACAGATCGGCTGTATTTTCCGATACCCGATCCATCTATTTTGTTGATATCGGGACCGATATCCGATCCAGATATCGGATCGGTGCATCTCTACATGTGTATATGTGCACCAAGAGCCTGCTCACGTTGAGTTTTTCTTTCATGCAGGAGATTTCTCTACCATCAAAAGCGCTTACGACGATTCGACAGATGCCGCCAAGAAAGTAGATGAAAGCAAAACAACTGTGAAGGAATCCGCTGATGTCAGAGAAGACACTTTAGATTTTCAGGAAAAAGGAATATCCAAACAATACCAGAAATCTCAACAAACTCAATCAGAGCATGGCGTCTGGCCCGGACCTCACTCCTGTTGCCAAAAAGGTACTAACTAGGCCAGCCAGCAACATTTTTATCACTGTATCTTATTTCAAGTCACTGATGTATAACAATTGTGTTGATTGTTTGATCAGGTATGTGGCAGTGTTCGGTCTGAGCCCTGTACCCCGCTCGTGTGTGAGGGTGAAGATTTGTGTCCACCGGAAGGTGCGTTGCCCTGTGAAAAAGGCTCCACGTGCGTCGGCGCCCTGCCTTTGGGCAAAAGGGCCGATGCCGATGTGAAGGATGTGAAAGATCGGCTGGAAAATCTCAGCAACAAGATCACAGAAGCTGCAGAGACGGTACAGGAGGGATGGAGGGACGGATAGACGGATGGATAGTATATAAACGTATACAGTGTAGTATCCAGACACACTTGTCAACCAATTTTGTATTCTTTTTTTTCCACAGCTCCAAGACACCCAAGATAACACCAATGACATGAGACAGTCAACAGACAATCTGTCCAATAAGATTAGGCAGGCCAGAAACGACCTGGAAGATGACTTAAAAGAGGCAAAGGATGGACGTCCCCTCCGGACGGCGTTATAGAGCTCGGTACGCCAAAACCAGCAGACACAGAGACAGCTTCTTCCCCCAGGCTGTTGCTCTGATGAACTCACACCACTCATAGAGTCTCAGAGACATTACTGTGCAATAACATCCTGCTCCTCACACCTTTTTGAATTTGTCTACACTGTTTTTGCCATTATTCACATGTCCTGAATGTTGTTAGTCACCTAAATGTTGAACAGAGGGTGTGTTTCTACCGAAGTCAAATTCCTTGTTTGGCACGCTCAAACATGGCGAATAAAAAACTCTTGAATCTTGAAAGATATTAAAGATTTCCTGTCAGGTATATTGATTTGGAGTGTTTGCATTTCGGGATGACGGATTCAATATTGTATGAGTCGCGTTAGCTTGCTTTATTTAGAACAAGTGCTGTTCTTTTTCTATATGGATGCGAACAAATGGCATTTAAAAAGCAACATGTGTATTGGATTGGATTGGATTATACTTTGTATTTAGCTGGATTTTTTTGTTCTGCTTCCAATTTGTCTTGTCTCTTGCTTCAGACCCATCCTCCAACCTGACCCACATTCAGGACGTGAGTGACTGGATCCTGAAAACCAAACTGCCTTTGAGCCTGGCTTCTCTCAAGAAAAAGCTGGATGAACTGAAAAATCTTGCCGCCAACCTACCAGACAGTACGTCCATATTAGACAAGTCAGAGCCACAGTTGGATGAAGCTAGAAAACTCTTGCAGGAAGCCCAAGATACCAGGTGATTGATAGAGAGATTTGGTTCTTCCAATCAATTGATTAGAGAATGAAATGTACTTGCCTCTGGAGAAATGCAAGGTTTTTCTGAAAGTGCCAACTTGACAGGGACACGGCCCAAGGGGTGAAAGATGATGTGGATGAGCTGCTGGCAGGCTTTGACTCTGTGGAAGACTCCCTCGCCGACATGGAGGACAGATTGCAGAACAGTATGGATTCCATTGACAACTTGAATCGAACCCTTACCAAGGTGGGACCCGGGAAAGATCTTCTGTATCATTTTCAGTATTGATGGAGAAACTATGCTAGCTGGCTAGCCACACTTGGAAAATACATTTGCAGAAATGCTTCTCATTGATTTGATCCAGGCCAAAAATCAACTGAAACCAGCAGAGAAGACGTTGGATGATGTGTCAGCGGTGATTCAGCCGGTCCAGCCTCAACTGGATGAACTTAAAAAGGTGCTGCAGAATGCTTCCGAAATTGCCGAAGATGCACAGGAAACTGCAGACCGAGCTGGGGATGAGGCAGATGCTGCGGATAAGGTTAGCCTTATCGCAAGTCACGGGATGGATGGATGGATGGATGGATGGATGGATGGATGGATAGATGGATAGGACTACAATTTGATTCATGACTGTGTTGTTTTGTTTTGCTTTGTTTTCAAGGAGCTGTTGTCAGTGCAGAAAGAGTTTGATCGCCTTAAAGATAAGGTCGCAGCGGGAGGGCTTCCTGGAGAAAAAGGCCCGGGGGCCGAACAGCTTTCAAAGCTAAGGGAAGATGCTGGCAATCTGGCCAATACCACTGGCGCTATGTTGGATGCTCTCGAAGGTAACCCTTGGCATTTATTTGCAGCGTCTTATGCATTTTCTCATGAGGTTGGTTGAGCTCTGGTTAGCTGCCAATATTTGACTTGTTACACAAAGACAAACAGAGTGGATTATTTATTCAGGCTACATTCGACTCTGTCCAGATATAGAACATGTCTATTTTGGAGACAAACGATACGCAATTATTCATCTTCTCATTTACCCATTCCTCATGGGTGAAACAAATGTGTAGTGAACTTCCAGTACTAGACTCCCATTGGTTTCAATGAATTTCGCTTCACGGCGGGAGGGAGGGAGGTAGGGAGGTAGGGAGCGGCGGATTTGAACCTTTTTTCTTTTTGTTTTTCAAAACAATCATTGGCCCTTATTGCATGGAAAAATGTCTTGCACGCCTCGCGAGCTTGTTGCGCTGCTGGCGGTTGGTTGCACTAACTGGCAAAAGAAGTTGAATTAGTGAAAACAATTGCATTTTTTTTTAACTGGCTTTCCGGACGAGGAAATAGTGTTGTGACTCTCCAGAGTTTGGAATTTAGCTGGACTTTGACGATGCCTTTTTTTTTTTACACGGTCCTCATTAGCAGGAAGCCAGCTAGAAATGGTTTCTCATGTAAGCATTGAAATGAAACAATTCCTTCACTCCCACCCAACATTTCACGCAAAGGCTCGCGGGCTGTAGGAATGAGGTGGATAAGGCAAGAAAATGAGTCAAATGATGATGATCTGCGAACTCTCTTGAAAGCAAGTACGCCTTTGTTACCGCTCCACAGGAAAAGCCGACTCACTGAACCAATTGCAGGATGAGATTCTTCAAAAGTCCAAAAAGCTTGAGGGACTTGATGACAAGCTTCAAAATCTGGTGACACAACTTCAAAAGAAAGCCCACGATTTGAGTGTCTGCCAGGGCTGACAAGTAGCTTCTTTCACACCATGCCACAGGACAATCTTTTCCACGATTAAAGCAAAACTCCTCCTTGACCCTGAAATAATATCATCTCTGATGGACGTAGCGACTTATCTATTTAGTGATAATTTAGCGCTTAGTGAGGATGTCAATGCATTCATTTGTCATGAGAAAAGGTCAACACAAAACGTATGTATCACATTTGCCTACAGGGTATCACAAAGAATTGGGTTAGGGTTAACGGGATATGAAGAAGAAAGAGACAGACTAATCTGCATTTATTGAGGGGAAAAAAGAAATAAACATTTCCAAAATGTGCATTTCACTACATACGGACTTTTTCTACCGAGTTGTGGCACTTAAATTCATTCATTTCACAGATTCATTTATGTAGGGTGGCGCCCCGCTATTTGACCGGGCCAACCCACAAATATCAAAACGCTGCGCAAATAATTGCCGCCTGTGGAAATGCAATGAGCGAAGATAGCATACATGTTGATAAAAACATGTGCTTTCCATGAACAATGCCTGGGGGCAAAACCAATAAACGTTGAAAAACGTTGCTTGCTTTGATGTTCAACTTGTGTTTTTGCCATCAATTCAGACAGATCAACTTCAAATAAACATTTCAATGGATGTCATCCAAATGGTCAGTCATGAGAGAAGATTTTCCGACGTGTTGCACAGTGGACGAGTTGAGTGTCTCTCTGAAAGTGGAGATAATATTTCAGAAGCAGGCAGCAAGGTTTTCACCCTTGTCAAGCAAGGAGAAAAAAAACATTGACTTACATGAGAATGGGGTCAATCACATGACAGAACAAACACCAGATTGAAGCGGCATCTCCTTTCTCTCAGCCACGGCGGCTCCCGGGCTACGAGGCACAGATAGCAATCATCTTTAGAAGCTAATATCGGAGCTAACATCCATCAATGGATACGTATCGATGCATTTAGGACCTTTTGGATGTAGTGTCATTCACAGAGTCCACAGAGTGGACCTCTCTTGGAAGCAGGAGTGGGTGGCAGGTGGCCCCTCCCTCATGCACCGTTATGTCTGGCAACCAGGGGACGGCGCCATAGGAGGAGACGAACTACCTCGCCAGCAGTGGACCACACTGAACCGCTTAAGAACTGCTGTTGGGCGCTTCAACACGTCTATGCGGCAGTGGGGACTGGCGGACAGTGCGGCATGCGAGTGTGGAGCCCCCGAGCAGACAGCCCACCACATCATCAACACCTGCCCCCTATATAGACCACCCTCAGAGGCCGGCGTCTTCGACCTGGGACCAGAGATGCTGGCGTGGCTCTACGACACCAAGTTGGAGCTCTGACGTTACACGACAGAGAGAGTATGCCACAAAGATATCGAACACAATGGTTTTCATTATTCTTAAGCATACTGTAAAATATATACATTTTGATGTTTAGTAGACAAACAACGCATCTTGACAACGGGTAGTGTTTCAGTGTCCTATGTTAAAAAAACAATGTCTATTTTGGGATTCAATTGTCGCGTTGGAAAGTTACGTCACCGCGCCAAGTCTCGCGTGAGTTATAAGCGCTTATCGCGATTGTTGCACCCCGAGCGCAGTGTTCTGTCACCGTTGCTGTGAACCCGTGCGTCTTTGCCAAAAAGTGAGTTATACATTTAAGTGTTACTCCTGTTTACTTTTGTGCTGTTTGTCTGATTCCACATTGTTTCGTGTATGCGCCGTTTGGTTGGTAGCTTCGGCGACCAAGTCGTTTATTTGGTTTATTTTCTCAGTGAAACATTGCCGCTAGCTAGCTAGCATTAGCGAAACGTCCGATAGCAACCGCTTGCAGCTCAGCTCCGGAGTTCAATAGACGTAAATAGGTTCAATATGAGGCGGTTGCTGTGTCAAATTAAATAATTTCTATTAAACTTTGATTCTTTCAATAATCGCAATTATATGTATATAAATGTCTTTGTCTAATCGAGGCTTTTACGGTGGCGCACGGGGACCGGATATGACGTCACATTGTAGTTCAGAGTCAGAGAGTCAACTTTATTGTCAATTCCTTCATGCCAAGACACACAAAGAAATCGAAATTACGTTTCCTCCATCCCACGGTGACGAGACACAGTACACGAGTAACATACAAGTAAACAACGGGGGAGAGAGTTCAGGACCCCAAAAGCCTGGAGATCACAACTACGCCAGAGGCGAGCAGTGCTTGCATCCCACCAACACCGGCACCATTCGTCACGGATGTAGACGTGCATTCCACCTCCTCGCGATGTTCCCCCTCGTACAATGGCCCGGTCCGCCCGATAGCCGCTCCAGATGCACAGCACTTACGCACTGTCCAGTTCGTAGATCTCAGAAGGCATGTTGATGCCCAGCGACCGAACGTTCGCCCGAAGAAAGGAAGGCACGGCCGGGCGAGCAGGGTTGGCCGCCAGCCTGGCCCGGACGCCCCCGCTCTCGCCCCTCTTCTGCCTCCTCGCACACCGCTTCCGACGCTTCAGGACGGAGCAGACCGAGTGCCTTTAATGTCCCCGCTTCAAAGTCCAGATCGCCACAAAACTCGGTTTGTTGGCCACAAATATATCGAAGACAATGCTTTTCTTTTTTTCCAATACACTTTTTATTCACATTTTTTCCATGTACAACATTCATAAACAATTTCACAAAATACGTCTTACATGGTATTTCTTTACAAAAAAATACAAATAATGAAATAATGAAGTAGCAAAATCTAGAATGAGCAAAGCATGTATCCCAAACATTTTGTCTATTATATGTTCAAATTAACCTAAAAGAACAAAACAAAACAGCTTCTCTTTATTTGTAATATTGCAACTGACAAAATGAGTGTTTCCTGCAGGGGCTCAAAAGTCAACAAGGTTATCAGAAAAGTCCAAGTCTTTTACGAAATCAATAAAAGGCCTCCAAATCCCTTCAAACAAATGTTGTTTGGCTTTACGTATATATGTTATTCTTTCCAATGGAAGACAAGAGAGCATCTGTTTTAGCCACTGGGAGGTGCTCGGTCCAGTAACATTTTTCCAGGTCAGAGCAATACATCTTTTGGCCATTAACGAGCTTATATCAATAAAAATTGAGTCTGTTCTACTGAAGTTGTGTTTCTTTGGATATAGAGCCAGTATAAACAGCGAGGGCTCCAAAGTAAGCTCTTTTGATATTATTTTCTCTATTTGATCCTTTACTTCTAACCAAAAACGTTTTATCTGACTGCATTCCCACATACAATGTATTAACGTTCCTTTTAAGCCACACTTTACACAGATATCCGGAATATCCTTATTGTATTTATTCAATTTAACAGGTGTCGTGTACACTCGCTGTAACCATTTAAATTGTATTACTCTTAGACAGCTATTAATAGATATTTCTTGTGATTTTTTGCAAACTCTTCCCCATTCTTGCTCACTGATTTTAGTATTTAGATCATTGTTCCAGGATAATAATTTACTTCTTGAATTTTCATTTGAATTTGTTTGTAGTAGGATGTAAAAGTCTGAGATTATGCCTTTTCGTAATTTATTCTTCAACAGCAAGTTTTCCAGCCGTGTTAATGGGATCCGTCGTAGGTCGCTTTGATACCCTTTTACAAAACTTCTCAGTTGCAGGTATTTAAAGTAGTGTTTTTTGTCAAGATTGAACTCAACCCCGAGTTCTCCAAAGGTCATAAAGTCATCAGACTGTGGAGGGTAGAGATTCCCAACTGTCCCCAGCCCCTTAGTCGCCCATATTTTGAAAGTGGCATCTGCTCTCCCAGGAGTAAACAACTGGTTACCCCATATCGGACTTAGTTGCGATAATGTTTGTGTATCTCTGAGATACTTTCTAACATCATACCATACTTGCACCATGAGTTTCAAAAGAGGATTTGTTATTTGTTTTAATAATTGTTTTTTTGTGTCAGAATAAAAAAACGTGTGCAGGGGTAATTTTAAATTTTGACCTTCCATTTCCACCCAATGCGGGTTATTGTTATCGTTATTGAAATAGAAAGTCAAGGAGCGCAGTTGCGCAGCCCAGTAGTACCACAAGAAATTGGGACATCTTAACCCTCCCCCATCGAATGGCATGTATAAAAGAGAGAGACGAATCCTTGATCTTCCATTGTTCCATATCAAACTCAAAATAATTTTTCTTATCCAGGTAAACAAGTCAGTGGGAGGGGGCAAAGCAATATTTTGAAATAAGTATAACAATTTTGGCAATATAGTCATTTTTAAAGTACTTATTCTTCACATAATCGATAGAGGCAATGACTTCCATCGGTCCACAGATGTTCTGATTTCTTCTTTAAGCCTGCCATAATTAGCCTCAACCATTTTTTCTGTGTTCGGTAATATTAGGATTCCCAGATATTCGAATTGGTCTATCATTTTGAATCTGTAAACTGTAATTTGGGCATTGGGATGCTTTCTTTCTATTGTGTTTAACAGTAACATTGAAGACTTTGTTTCATTTACTTTATATCCTGAGATAGTCCCAAATAATTTTATTACTTCCAAAACTGCCGGGATTGAGGACGTAAGTTTTGATAGAAATAGTATGACGTCATCGGCAAACAGTGCGATCTTATGTTCATGCTGGCCTATTTTTATTCCTGATATTTGCGGCTGAGAGCGTATTGCCGTTGCAAAAGGCTCTATCGCTAAGGAGAAAAGCAGGGGAGACAGAGGGCAGCCCTGACAACAGCCTCTTTTTATTTGAATTGGTTTTGAAAAACGTCTGTTAGTTAAAATTTCTGCTGTTGGATTTCTGTAAAGTATTTTTATCCACTTTGTAAAATTGCTTCCAAGGCCAAATCTATCTAAAATATTAAAAAGATAGGGCCATTCCACCCTATCGAAGGCCTTTTCTGCGTCAAGAGAAAGGAGTGCACAGTCTTTTTCCTCTTTCTTGTAATGCAGAACATTTATAACCCTCCTCACATTGTGAAAGCCTTGTCTTCCACTTATGAACCCATTTTGATCGTTACTTATTACCGTAGGGAGGATAGTCTGAAGCCGCCTTGCCAATATTTTACAGATTATCTTGAGGTCAGAGTTTAAAAGACTGATAGGTCTCAGGTTTTCACATTTCGTCGGAGGTTTACCGGGTTTTGGCAGTAGAACTATTGACGCTTCATTCAAGGACAGCGGGAGGCAATTTCTTTCAAATGCTTCTGTTATCATATCTAACAAAGGCGCCAGCAGTTTATCTTTAAATTTCCTGTAGATATCAATAGGAATGCCATCCGGGCCCGCCCGTTTACCTAACTTCATTGCGTCAATGGCACTTGCAATATCTTCTTTTGTTATTTCTAATTCCAGTTCGTTTTTTTGTTCATCTGAGATACCGTTTTTTTCCGTGTATAGTGCGCAATATTTTACTAATTTATTGTCCTAAAATCTGGGGTGCGTATTATACATGGGTACAAAGAAAAAAAATTTTAATTTTATTTTTTTTAATTTTTTTTTTTTTTTTTTTTTTAAATAAAGTCATGGTACAACAAAACCAACAACAGGACTGACCGACAAAGTCGTGGAACAAAAAGACAGGGTGACATTACCAAAGACAGGAACAGAATGACAGTAACACATGCAATGATCCAACGGTGAGCGAGGGGCAGACAGGACTTAAATACAAAACACGTTACATCGATTGAGGTGACACAGGAAGAGCGGGGTGACACGAACAGAAACTATGGCAACCTAGACACATAGCAAAACTGGGGACGAGACATGACAAATCTCCCCCGAAATAAAACTCACCTTTCTTCTTGTTTGTTGTCAATCGCGCATCGCATTCAGCCATCCTGCCCAACACACTTAGTAAAATTCATAATTGACGACACATCGTTTGATGCGATGGTGCAATCCTCGATGGTGTGTTATTGTCAAATATTGTTTGTTTTTTAATCTCCATCGCGGACCGGACGTCATACGGAGGCCGCCATTACAGATGCGCAGAACGGTTGCGCAAGACACGTCAGCTATATAAAGAGCGAGAGTTCAGTTCTCCACCTATTAGTTTCAATTCACAGTTTAATTAGCAGTTTCAATCAGCAAATAACAAAATGCGTATTACAGGTAATATTTTATTTCACAACACTTTGCCTTGTTCCTTTCGTCTCTGCTGTTCATTTCAAACACGCTCCATACGACCGCAATGCTCTTGTATCAGACGCTCGCTCGATCACCTGCTAGTTTGCCGTCTGTCACAATGTACCCTACACAAATCCGAAACATTTGTTGCGGCTCCGAGTCACGACGAGGGGCAAGTTTTGGTTTCCAAGGGTGTTTTTATTCCTCTTCAACGTCTCTCCCATACAGAGCCGCCGTGTGCGCACGGAGCGCGGTGGTGCGTTTAGGGGCAGTCGGAGAAATCAACGCCAACAAAAAAAATGACATCCAGCCTAGTTAAGACCATACCAAAGACTTTAAAAATGGGACCCATTGCCTCCCTGCGTGTGTGACGATCTTTGGGACTTAAAAAAAAAAAAAAATTAAAATTTTTTTTTTAAAAAATTCATAAAAATTGGGTGCGTATTATACATGGGTACAAGCTTTTTTCCAGCATCAGCATGCCATTGTTAGGGGTGCGTACTATACATGGGGGCGCACTATACACGGAAAAAAACGGTAAATTAATGTGCAAATTCAGCACAAACCTGCCGCTGGAAGTTGAGAAGCCGCAGTGCCTTGAGCTCCACCGTGGCCTTGTTCCTCAGGTCGGGCGGAAGGGAGCCCGGCAGACTCTCCAGCTCTTGGATACGATGCGCAATCCGAGCCTGCAGCCTGGTGGACGTCATTATCGAAGCGATTGGTGGAAACTAATCGATGTGTTTAGGGCTACAAAGCACTTCTACCTGTACTCCCTCTCCTGCAGGATGCCCACCGGGTCCAGGCCCTGTGGCTTCTGAATGGGTGTGATGCGGTTCTGCTTCTGCTGCATCTGCAGCATGGGAGACACTTGCTGGCCCGCCGGTTGAGGGGCCACGGAGCCGCCCGGCAGGGGCCCGGCTGGCAAAGAGGCGGCCTGGGGAGGCGCGGGCGACGGGCGACCGCCGCTCACAGGGGGGAGGTGCTTGGGGGCGCCGGCTTGATTGTCACCGCCTTGGCCTGGAGAAGAGGAAGCTTAGTGATTGCTTGGTTGTCTACTTTTTGTCTGGGATTTCTTGGTTTTGGGTCAGTAAGAATGACATTTTTGAAACGAGGCATTATGATTTGAGCTTCATCTTTTTGTGCTGTTTGGAACGAAAGTAAAAAAAATCTTTGTTCTAATTAATAATTACCCCCCCAACCCAGGAAAAAAAAAAACTTTCCTGTCTTAATTGATACGTGTTGTAGACGTCTAAAGGTCATGTATTTCAAAGAATTTACCTCAGCTTGCTGTCAAATAGAAGAGTGTGACGCAAGACGGTACACTGAAGTTTCGTCAGCTTCAAATTCTATTTTATGATGACATACGGAATAAAAAGGGTGAGTTCTATTTCACAGCACTGCTCACCTTTTGAAGTATTTCCTTATATGTCTAATTTTGCTGTAGACAGGCAGGTTTGCTTTGAGCAGACAGAAACAAAAGTGCAAATGTGCCTTTTACATCTGTATCTAATATCCTTTTTTGTTTTGAACTCAGCCATTTGCGAGGGAGCAAACAAAGTAAGCAGAGAGGTAAAAAAAAAAAAGAATCAATCAGTTTCTGTAGAGAAAATGTGTATCTGATCTTTAATCGATCTTTTGCAGTGTTTTTAGTCTCCTGGTAAAATGACAGAGTTAGCCTCACGATCCTAAAAGTTGGGTTGCATTCTTTTCCGATACATACCATCGAGCCAAGGTTTGGGCCCTGCACCTTGATTGTGTCCTTGCATGGCTGGAGTGGGGCACGGGCTGGACTGGGCTCCACCCAAAGGTGCCATTGGCATTCCTTTGGACCAAAACAAATGTTGGTTAAAAAAACTGCAGATTTTCAAGCAACTAAATATCGAACAATATCATCGTTAACAGTAATACGTTTTTTTTTTGTTTTTTTTATTAACAACTTCAATTATTCTCTTGTTAGCACGTCGGTGGCACGCTTTTCAAATGTGGTATCATTCGTACCTTGAGGTCTGTTGTAAGGACTACCACTCGCCGCCTGTTGCTGCTGCTGTTGCTGCTGCATTGTGGGTAGGCTCCTCTTTCCTTGCACGGCCAGTTGGAGGTTCTCGGGCACCCCCTTCGAACCCTCGTTCGTGCGGCTAAGCTAACGCTAAGCTAGGAGGCTAATGAGCTAGCTGGTTCTGATTCTGTGGTGTAGACTCTCTCCCCCTCTCTCTCCCTCTTGCAAAGCGAGCGGGTCAGAAAAGTTTTGACAGCAACGAGCACCGCGACACGGTTAAAAACACGCCGCACACGGCGACAAGGCCCTCACGCCCCCCGCCACGCGAAGATCATTTACCTCTCGGCCGAAGCGAAAGTGGAACACGGCAGCAGAAAAAAAAATCTAATGTTTCTCTAAAATATGACTGCAGTCGTCAAATTCACTCCCCCTCCGTGCTGTTTTGCTGACATATTTAAAGTTGAGCTCGTTGGCGCCGTCGCGCATTGGCTGGATACACAGGATGTCCCGGCTTTTTTCTTCTCCACTCTTGCCTATTGGCTCCGGTGCCTTGTAGGTCGTCGTGTCTTCTTTCTGGGTGTGTTTTGGATTGTACTGTACAACTACTGTAATGTTTCAACATTGTGATGTATTAAAGCAGGGGTCCCCAAACTTTTTCCTGTGAGGGCCACATAACCTTTCCCTTCTCTGATGGAGGGCCGGTGTCAGTTTGTAACAGAAAAAGTGTGACGATCGTAGGGGAGCTTAAAAAATGTATTGTTTTCCAGAGAGCCACACATAAACAAATAACGGTTATTTAATAACCCTTTCCAGGTTCTTTACAGAAAAAAAGTCAGGAAACAAATAACACTATTAATGAAATAAATAATAACTAAATAACCCTCTCTGAGTTCTTCACAGAAAAAAACAACTAAAAAAATAACTAAATAACTTTCTCTGGGTTCTTAATAGAAAAAAAAAACCATGGAACATTAACTTTCTGTTGTGCCATGCACAATCTTAACAGATAAAAGTTCAGCTCAGTTGTCAGAGCAGAACCTCTGACACATGAGCAGTCTCTTAAAGTTCTTGTGTTCCTTCCTTATAATCCTTTTGTAGGTTCCAGTAGGCTTGTAGACACCGCTGTCTTTTTTGTTAAAGTTTGATAGTGCGTCATAGTCTGGAGTAAGATTTGTTGTGGCAATTCTTAGGCGAGATCCGAGGTGTTGGTCCGTTTACCTCGATCTGTGACGGGTAGATGTTGACGTTCATGTGCTGAAACTGCATCTGAAAGCTCAGCGCGCGAATTACAAGAATGCTGTCGTCACAGCCCACGCTCTAAATTCGGGACTGATACAAATAGAGCGCGAGTGCGCCATGTCCGTACACGCACGCACTTGTGCACCGAGCTTTCTGACACGGCTTCCGGTAGTAAATGCGCAGGCGAGCGCTTCCCCATCTACTGGGGAAACGCAGTCATTGCAGGCAAAATGACCAAAAAAAAAAGTTTAATACAATTTGTTCAGGGTTGGCGGGCCGGATTAAACGGTCCCGTGGGCCGTATCCGGCCCGCGGGCCGTAGTTTGGTGACCCCTGTATTAAAGTGAAAAGACGTTTAAATTAAAAATGACATCGACCAGTTTGTGTGCCAAAGATTTTTCGACCTACAAATGACGTTGTAAATTGCGTAAACAAGCTTTATATAATTGACAGTGCTTTCTTGAGCCCCCCCCCCCCCTCCCGATTTGTGTGAGGTTATTACATTGACCACAAGGGGGAAGCAACACCTAGCACTTGTTCTTTAAAGCTCTTAACGCCATTGAAAGAAGTCGGTGACAAAAGTGCCACATTAATATATAATAATATTTAATAATAAAATAATTTAAAAATACAAAAACAAAGTGAAGAAATAATCTTTTTTTTTGTATTTGTTTAATCGCGTCTATGTATTGTGGTATCCATGTGTTGGGGGTCTGCCTTTAAGAGGCATAGCCTAATAGTGACATCAAGAGCTGGAAAGTTGTTGGCTTGTGAGTCTGCATTAAAAAAAAGTTTGTCTGCATGTAGTGTATTATTCCCGTGACGGTCGGTCGGTAATGACTTCAAATAAACTTGCATAACCATTTGACTGGAACATTAAAAAAAAAAATCATTCGGTGTCTATTGATATTTTTACAAATAGGATCTATTGCAATGAAATTTTGAAACCATTTGTTGCGCAGACCAAAATATAATTGTATATATTGATGTATATGATTTATGTATACATTTGTATATGTTTATAAAGCGCTTTGTAAGTTAACCCCTGTAAACTTGCTTTCATATTCATTCATGGTTCCTTTATTCCTTTATATCATAGTCATTTATTTTACCGCCATTCTGAGTTTGCGGTTACCGAAATGACCTAATTTTGCCGCAAGACTTTAACAAGCGTTCTATTGCCCGTGTTGGCCAAAGCACACACGGCAACAATTGAAGGAGAAAGTGGAATGAAAACGGTTTGTATTCGATGATGTCATTCGTGAAAGCAACCAATCAGCGGTTCGCGGGCCGTTTGTTACCGGGCAGCCAAATGACGCCAAACAATGAGGATGTCATCACTTCCCCCTTTTTTTTTTTTTTTTTTTTTTTAAAAAGCTCAATCCCAACACGTCAGGTCATGCATGTTGAATCGCTTGGCACGGTAAGGGAAATTTCCTTTAAAAAAAAAAAACAAGAAAGAAAGGAAGCCACAGAGGATAAGCCATTAGTGGCAACTCTATCCACCGTCTTGATTTGTCATTGCTAGTGAAAGGAAATCGTGGCCACTGAGCTCTGTGAAACATGCAAAGCATAACATTTGCTCAGGCCGGCTCTCTTGTGGTTTTCAGGGGAAAGCAAACGATCCCGGAGCCGGGCTCCAAGGGCTCGCGCGCGACCTCCCCGTGAACTGCTCGTTAATGATTATATGCTTGATATATGCGGCTACATATGGTAAATGAGGGCACACTTATGGGGAAGCCACAGGGGCCTTGTTATGCTTTTTGGGCTGTTTTCGCATGGCCTTAAAGATGTCCACCTGTTTCCCGTTAAGTCCCAGCGGAGCGGAGCGCTCAAGTGGGAAAATGGGCAGAAGTAGCGCAAAGTCACTTCCGGTCATTTGGTGTCAAAGGCGCCGCTGAGCCTCCTGCCGTGTTCGCTTCCTAGATATTCCAGAATGGATGTAGAATTTTGTCTTTTTTTCTAAAATGTTGTCTATGTAAAAATGAATTCCGTTTGATCTGCCTTGCCTTGTAATTGAAATGTCTATATTTGAATAATATTATAATATTTACATATTATCAATATATCACATTAGATCCATCATGACCAATATTAAAAATATTATTAATTATTATTATGTATATATATGCTAAAAATAAGGTTTTTTCCTGTATTTTTAATATTAGATATTTTATTGTTACTCTTTTTTTTTTTTAAATCGTATTTTGGGAGTAATATCAAATACTGGACTGTATATCAAATGAGCGTCCGTCAATTAGATGTGGATTCTCTTATTGGCGGGTCAGTCCCCGTATGCTAGCCAATAGCGGGGGACGACTGTCCAATTAAACAGAGGAAATCTCATGAGACTTGCAGAGATCTTGAGGGATTTGGACTATTCTATTGACCATTGATCCCCGCCAGGAGATTTGAATTTGATCTCCAGGTTGTCCGACTCGAGGGGCAGCACAATGTAGCGCTTCAGCTGTATCGTATCTCCAGACGGACGTTGCCAAAAACGCAGAATGACTTATTTAGTCAGAAATGCGGGGGTTTGCTCCACATGTGCGGAGCACCAGGTCCGCCCACTGGGGTCCCACGATGGATGACACCAAAGAGAACCTGTCATCTATCCTTGACATTTACCAACCTAATTAAACCGCTGCGTTCGTAAGGTGTGTCCCCCCCTCCCGATGGCCGGCGTCCAGGGTCCTGTCTACATTTCACTGAGGGACTTCTTTGGGCGCCCAGCAATTTGCCTGAACAAACTTATCCCAGCTGTTCTCTGGAAAAGGCATCAGCGCGACAATTCCAGGCATGTCGGCCCCCGTTTCCAAAGCAGAAGAGATGGTTCTCTTCTTATTTGAGTAAAAATAGCTGTTAGAGTGGTGCTCACTCTAACTTATTTTGCAAGAACCACTCGGAGACAAGTTAGTCGTTTTGGGCACCTGCAGGCGGAGAGTCCATTCGTCGCTGTGCGTACAGCAATGATCGAATGACGTCTGACTCTCGCTTCCCACAAGACCATCTTTATTAAGAGAAAAAGGGTGGGGGTGACCATAGACTGAATAGACAAGTAAAAAAGGCCCTTGACCTCTAGATTAGCAGAGCAGGGGATGTTTTACGACATTGTGTAGGATGGAACAAGCTAGGTTATTTATTACTGGTTACACACCAACATAAGCATAAAACTAATCTACCAAGGTCATTCATTACTGGTTACATACATTCCAACATAATCATATGATCAAGATAGTTTTGGAAAACCCTGACAATAGCAACGCCTCCCGAGGACGGCGCGTGAGCATCAGGATGAATGGTGCGGTAATTCGAGGCTTTGAATGTAATAAAAACAACAAAAAATCGTGGTTGTCGTAAATAACTTGGCCTCCGCCAGATGGAACAGGTATTTTGTTGTTTGAAGGCGCTCCAGGTATCGAGATTTTTGTTGGAGGGTAAAAAAAAAAAAATGCAAGTGTCCAAGATATGAAGATGACATCACGAGGAAGCAAGTAGAGAAGGAAAGGGAGGTAGCGACGAGGTATTTTCCAAGGGGATAATGATCCCCCCCCCCCCCCCATTATTTCCTATGGAAAAAAAAAAGTTATTTGATGCCTTTTTAAACAACTTTCTATGCTTTCAAGGACACTTTTGTTATTTTTGAACGTTCAACTCTGCGCTTTTGAACTTGGTCGTGTTACGTAACGGGTAACCTGGGCGTGCCCAATAACGTGGCAAGCGCCCATTTACATCAGACATTCCGCCGCCGCCGCTCATTTGTAGGCCAACTGCTTGAATTTTTCCAAAAGTGTACATGAACATGTTACTCATTCATTTATTTTGATGTCAGTACAGATCTCCGTTCCCCTTTTTTCCCACGAGCCTGTCTGGTTAATCATGGCCCGAGACGACCTCAATGGCGAATCAAAACAACATGGCCGCCGCAGGTGTGGGCGCTGGACGACTCTCATCCCTGGGTCGCCATCTACCCGGGACCGCCTTCAAAGCGCGGCCAGCACAATAACATCGCAGTCGTCCATCAAAATGTTAACACGTTCTCGCTTAAATACGAAAGCCCGGCCCGGCAAATAAAAACAACGTTTCTGTCCCCATTGTTCAAATGTGTTCTGCTGCTTTATAACAGTCGCCCATCGCTGAAATTCATCCCCAAATACCCTCATGTCTCTCACGGCAGCACAAAGATGGCTCACTTTAGGGAGTTCAACACTCTTCTGTGTTGCTAAGACTTGAGTCAGACAACATTAAGGTCATAAAGTTCAAAGTTGCCGAGCAAACGTGAATAGACCCAGTGCAGGGAGAGAAAAAGAAAGTCTTATGAAGATTTGCGAGTTGATTTATAGCTTGCACCGTCCTCGTTCTAGAAGAGGCGTAAATGAGAGAAAGATGGCGGGCATTTTACGTACACGTTGTGCCTGCGAGATGGAAGTGCGTGAATGTGGCTCCGCCTCCCCGCTGTTTGATTGACGACTTGCTATTTGAACATACCAAAGACGGATACTTTATTCTTCTGTGTGTCAGGGGGGAGGCAACTGCCACCCTCCCTCGCTCAATTTAGACTAAACTAGTGCTTTGACGCCATCTTGTAATATTTAAATGATGTCAAATTGAGTGGATCTTAATTTAGTCAGAACTTGTCAGAACTTTATAAGCTTTGGCATCCAGTGAAAAAAATGGAAGTATGTGTCCAAAGAGGCGGCAGATTTTCCGCCGGGGATGGCAGGTTAGCCACGGTTCCAATAGCAGGTGACTTGGAAGGGGGTCACCATGTGGTCATCACGGGGGTGCGGGGGGGGGGGACGGGATGCTGGCAACAACTGGGAGACATCACAAGTGTTTTCCCTCAAGTCAAGGTGTCGTTTCACACTCTGGAATCTTCCGTCTGACAGCGAGCGATTGATTTGCAAGCGGTGGACTGCTACAACGATGCGCCGGCACCTGTGTCGCATTTACGCCGTTTTTGACGCTCATTAGCGCAACATTGTTGCCGCTTTGTTTAAGTTGCTTCCCATCAACAGCCACCAAAAATACAGCAAAGTACAAATTTGGGTAGGCCCAAACACAAAAAATATATAAAATAATTATAAAAAAAAAATTCAAAATTTAACACAATATGTCCTTTTTCTTAATATCGGCCATACAAAAAAGTTACAAAAATGTTATTTTAAAAAACTGTCCAAAAGATGTCCCTAAAAATGTTTTTTTTTTAATTGAATTCTTAATTCTGAATTCTTAAGTCTTAATTTGAATGATTGAAGAAATCATTGAAAGTTTTCACAACAAAAAAAAATACTATAACACAATTTCATGTTTTTCTGAAAATCTGCCATACTACTTCAGTAGAATTATAATATGAATAAAATTTCCTACAGAAATTCTTAAATCAACCATCATTAATGGTTCCTTGCAACAAAGACAATCGGAAAGCACATTTAATCATTATTTCTACTTTTTTCTTTACTTATTCTACACTTAGTGGTTATGTGAATGGCGACATTTCAAGGTTTGGGGACCCTTGAGGTTGAACATCTGCCGAGGCCTGAGAACTGGCCTTCATCGGCGAAAGCCATAAATGTCAGTCGGCAGAAGTCGTAATTGATGCGAGTACAGATGTCTTACGCCACAGCATCGTTTGCTTTGACGCTTTTTTCCCCCTAAAAGCTGAGAAACTAACAACAAGTTACAGAAGTGGCAAAAATACTTAAGTGCACACATTGTAAATAGTATCGATGCTATTTGTTAGCCAGCCTAAGGTGTTTTGTATTGTTTGTTAGCATTAAGCTAATCTGACTTTGTAAGGCAAATCTATGTGGTTGTTTTGTATTCAAAACACTGTATGTTTTCAAATATAGTGAATAAAAGTAAAAATAATCCAAAACCCAAAAATTGTATTTGTATTACTTGGCACGGCAGACAGCGAGCGGCGAATGTTTCGTATTAGCCGTGTGAAACGCCTCCCGTTCCCTGAGGTTCGCTTTTACAAGCGAGAAACTGGATATTTCCTATTTCATTCTGCTTTGAGGACGTCAGTGCACATGCGAGTGGCGAAGCGCCCCCAGCCCCTTTGATCGCCCACCACCCCTCCCCAACCGAGACTAATTGTGGGGGCGGAGAACAAATGAAAGGAATATCGGGCCCATTTCATGGGAATTGGCTGCCCGCCGCTAGCGGAATTAGCCGCCTTTACGCGCAAACGATAACTTCATGCCGCGCTGTTTGGGGATGTTAACGGTTTACTTTATTGTCACCGTGACAACATAAGGTCACGGGGTGCCAAGTAGTGGGTTCACGGCCAGACGTTTTCTATTGGCTCTTGTGTCTTAAGGGGTTTTTATTGTTGGTTATCAAATAATTGTTTTTTGATTCTTTCGAGATTTTGTGAATTTTTTCAAATTCTCAGAATTTCAGTCACTCAACAATTTCATATTCTCCTATTTTTGCAGTCCTCCGTGAAAGCGAAGCTATCGCAATATCTTCGCGGTAACTCTAAGTCCGCTTTTATTTTGGAAAGCAGTGATCGGCTTTTTTTTTGCCTTTTCGTCTTATTACACGTTTGTATGAAACGCTACTTAACGATCAGCACACATTTGTTTCTTTTTGCTGCGGTGTCGGGTGACAAAGTTGCGCATGCACAGGAGCAATGTGTTGTTGTTTTTGTTGTCGTTTAGCCAGACAGGTGTCACAGGCTCGTTGACCTCTCAAAGCTGTGTACGCAAAAACAAAAGCCAAAAACAAACACGAGCGCTATCTATTTAGCAGACGTCGACCACTATTGTTGAAATGCAGCCCCAAAACAATTTGCAGTTTGTGCTTTTTTTTTTTTTTTTTTTTTTTTTTTGGGGTGAATTTGGATACAAATTGATAAAAACATAGTTCAGTTCAATCGTGAATTCCTCAGCGGGTAAACTTGTAAACAGGGTGACCTAATGCCAGCAGAGTGTGTTTGTACTCAACACATGACTCACTCCTCGTGGTCGGGTGACAAACGCCGCTGTCGCGGAAACAATTCAAGCAGCCAAACTGTCGCTGCTCCCTCGCGCCGTCGCCGATAATCTACCCGTCTTACTTTCAATCATCCAGAAATTCGAAAACACTTTGGGTGTGTTTTTGTCACTTTGCCACAGGGGGCAGCATAATACATTCGGATCAAGTGAAGCCATTCTTCGAAGAGGATAAAGAATGTATATACGCTTGCGAGTGTTATGACCTCTTGGGTTGTCTTATTGAGCTACTTGGGTGGGTGGATGTATTAAAAATACTTTTGGGCGCCCGACGGCAGAGGTAGATCCGCATATTTTTGTGACACCTCTTAAATTAAATGTACTTCTTGTCTCACCATCCAAATATGTGTGGAAATGTTCGCGTGTGGTGCCAGGCTTGGCAAGGGGCAAAAGTGGCTCACAATGATTTATTGAGAGAAATCATTCTTCTTTAGAAAACCTGTTTCAGTATTGGCAAGCCATTTTTATTTTGGAGTTTTTGCCCTCTCTGCTCAGAAAACAGCTTCTTGTTTTCATTTTGGAGTTTTTGTTGTGCTCAACCTAATCTTATTTTATTTAACTTGTGTTATATTTCTAATGTTGTTTTTATTGATTTATTGGGGTACTTTGGGTGGTTTTTGTTTCAGTATTTTATATTTCATGATTGAATTTTAGTGTATATTTTAGTATCTGATTTGTTTGGTCAATTCTCATTTTAGGGTATTTTTATTTCATTCATGTTTTTTTTAGTTTAGTCATTTTTTATATGAATATTTTATTTCATATCTTTTAACTTTGTATTTATGTAGTTTTACTATTTCATCTACTAATTCATTTGAATTTGTTTTGTTTTTGTGTTCTTATTTTTTACCTTTCCTTCCATACTATTTTATTAATCTGATTATATAATCTCATCTTTCGACATCATCTCCTAAATATGTATAGTATGTAATATTTGATATGTAGACAACGTTTTGTGTTTGCGTGGTGCAGGCGGCCAATGGCGACGCTCGCTCGCGTTTCCGAAGGCAAGGCGGCGGTGGCGCTGACGCCGCGGAGTCCCGTCAGCGGGTTGGTCCTGGCGCTTAATGGCATGTTATCAAAACAAATCACAGTTGTAACAAAAAACACCTTTTTTAACCCCCTCCGAGTCCACACGCTATTTCCAGGAATAAATTCAATTCAATTTACTTGAATTATTATGATGAACTTGTTTCTTAAAAGCCGAACCTTTTTGAAAATCTAAACTTACTTCCATTAAACCCTAAATTAAAACCCTAACCCTGTTTTTTGAAACCCTGGGTAGACCTTATTTCTCAACCCTACCCTATTTGAAATGTCAATTCAGGGCTCCCGGCTGTCACCCTTTTGCTTCTAAATCTTGAGTCAGCGCAATCCAAACTTTTTATTTACCGTATTTTCCGGCCTATAAGGCGCACCGGACTATAAGGCGCACCTTCAATGAATGGCCCATTTTAAAACTTTATCCTTATATAAGGCGCACCGGACTATAAGGCGCACCATTAATGCATCATGTCAGATTTTTAATCCAAATCAAATCATTCTCCATTTTATCTTTTTTATTTCAACTTCAGACGGAAACAAATTACTTTATAATCATAAAATAATGATCCATAGTCTTTTTAAGTCATGATTCATAGTCTTCAGCGGGCCACTTATGATTGATTTCATGACACAATGCTTTGGGCCAGTTTAAATTTAGGAATTTGGTCCATATATAAGGCGCACTGGGCTATAAGGCGCACTGTTGGTTTTTGAGAAAAATTTAGGTTTTTAGGTGCGCCTTATAGGGCGGAAAATACGGTACTCTTTGCAGTGTTCCAGAATGTTCTTTTTTCTTGCTGAGAAATTTCTGCTCCACTTTTAGCATATCTATTAATGGTGAAAATGAGCACAAATGCCAATATTTCCTTTACTGCGTCCATTCATTTAAGAAGCAGCTCCCCATTTGGGGAGGAGGGTGTGGCCAGGGTGGGAATCTCTTCATGTCAGATGATGTGATCTACTGAACTCATCTTGTTCTCGGATACCCCTCAAGTATCCAACCACCGGCCCCCTCTCCACTCCCCTCTACCCCCACCCCAGCCCTTCATCCTTCCAAGAGCCCACATGTGCCCAATATATCACCCGTCCCCCCCTTTTGTTTATTATCTCCTTGGATAAGCATGTGGAATCCCCATCTTCCAGTCTTTTACAAGCTCGCAGCAGCCGGCCTGGTAGCGCACACACACATATACACACATACACATATGATATCTCCAATGTAACAATCAAAGAGGCACGCGAGATTTTGCGCGTTTCCGCTGGCGGGCAGATGTGCGACTTCAAACGGGCCAACATCTTATTGCCATGTGTCAGTGTTGTAAAAGAAGACCAAAACACTCCAAAGCCCCCTCGTAAATATCTGCGCTACACAAAATACATTTTGTCTAAATAGAGTCTTTGCATTTTTGTTGTTTTCTTGGAACAGGCTAAAAATGTACAAAACGACCACAGTGGATCCCACTGGGCATCCTTCACTGGGTTTTTTGGTGATATAGATTAGATTAGATTAGATAGATAGATAGATAGATAGATAGATAGATAGATAGATAGATAGATAGATAGATAGATAGATAGATAGATAGATAGATAGATAGATACCCTTCAATCCATATATATAGATGGATTAAAGGGTATCAATGTTTCCATTTTATTCAAAGTAAAACAGATAGAATGATGGCACGCAAGCAAACGAAGATGAAACAAATACATAAAAATAAAAGACATAAAAATAAAATCCATACGTGGAAAACAGTTTTGGCCGTGCAGGCCCCGCTCCAAGGTCCGAGCCCTTGCCAAGGTCGTCTTCTTTTCTACTGCAAGTGACTTCACTCGTTGAAGATGATGATGATGATGAGCATCATATGTGCAACATGCACACGCACAAATAATGTCTAGATCAGGACATTGTTAATTATGAGCTTTTATTACTTGCAGACAGGAGACGTAACCTGTGAGACAAGATGACTTATTATGGGATCATCAATGTAGTCATTCAAAAAGCTGCCACACGTGGAAAAGACACACACAAACGCACACATCCACACACACGCCTGCACGCACGCACTATCGGGACGAGGACAGTGGGAAAAAGCAAACTGTCGGGCCAAAAGGTTGCAGGCCTGGGACGGCACGTTGCTTAAATCTTGTGTGACATTTATGTGGGCGCGTGTGAATGTAGTTTTTCCCCCAACGTTTTTTCACTCTACTTTCTCCTTCGGCCTAGCTGTGTAGTTAAATGCGACGGCTACCTAGCTAGTCCTCAATCTAGCTAACTCACCGTCACTAACTGTCAGATGCCATTTTCAAATTTTAACAATCTGTTTGCACGTGCAAGTTAGCCAACGCTAACGCGGTAGCTTGTGTTTGCCAACTTTAGGAACTTGCGGGATGGCGCTATCAAAGCCAAACGTTTATGAGCGCAACTTTCCGTGAGCACAAGTTGGTGACCGTGGTGCTCCAGCTGGACACGTCATCAAGCGGCTTAGGTTGGGCTGGGCCAGACCCCTGTTAGAACCTCGCGAGGTCCTTTACAAGGTCCTCACCCCTTAAGACCACCCGAACGCAAAGCTATCAAGTGTAAGGACCTTGTCATTTTTATTTTTTTTTACAGGAGGTGACGCTCCTCAAAGTGGCTTGTTTAAAACCGCTATGGGAAAAACATCAGTGGAACAAAGTAGACTGATGAAAAATAACGACTGCAAATAATCTACACAAAACAAAATCAATGGCACATTTGTGGGCTGAAGCATTTAAAATATTCTTTGTGTGTGTTATATGATAATTATCATGGTTTTTATTAGCAGTTATTTTTGATAACTCTCACCCTGCACAATAGAAATAAAATCTATGACTAGAAATAAGCTACAAAGTTAAAAAAAAAAAAAACACGGCGGACCTTTTCACTCTCCCATATTCCTGTACATGTCATATTATCCAATTGCTCCTCTCAACAATTATTTTTGATAACCGCCACTCTGAGCATTAGAATTAAACAGTGACTAGAAATAATCCACCAAATCAAAAATAAACTCCTCTTCATGCGCTTTCCTGCAAAATGTCTCTCCTTGGTAACTGCCAATTTGCATGACAGAAATACTCTGAATAAGCACAGTAGAAATAAGCATATAGTTACAAGAAATAATCCCCCCAAAAAAGAGTGGCACATGACGGGACTGGATTCATAACTCATGGGAGCACATGCGCTCGTTAACGCGGCACACGCTTTGCTTTCCTCATCACTTGGTCGGAAGCGTCTGGCCTCATCATCGTCATTTATGACATTATTCTTGGCCCGCTCAAACTAATACCACAACACATCCTGATGTGATGTAAAAACGGCTCGGGTTAGGGCCATTAAAAGCGCTAACGCTAAAAGAATCTGCACTTTTTCAAAAAAAAAAAAAAAAATTGAGACTTTTACGATTTCCTTTGAATTTTTTTTTTTTTTTTCCGGTTTGCGACTGGCCGTGGTTCCCTGCTCGATTCCCTCCTCACTAAATCGTCTTTTTTAAGCTTTTAAAAAAGTTCAAATGCACCAGGGTCCACTTACACGTGTCAACGCCGCGCCCCGGTTGAAGCTTCCCCAGCCCGTCAAGATTTTTCTTTTTTTTTCTTTTCCACACCGACAGGTTTAAAGAGCACACATGTTTTTCTGGCTTTCCCATCATGCACCCCGTCACCACGACAACACATGAATATTAGCGTTTGGTGCAAATCATAAAAGCGATGCTGTATTAGGGATTAACATTTGACTACATTTCCTTATTTTTCTAATAATTTAATGGAACGGTTGCATTTTTGCGTGAATCTTTTGAATGCTTATTTCCATGCCAAATAATTTTTAAAAAGTCATTTTTAATCAATTTAGTAATTAAATAAATGTGAAAATAAATTGTATTTTGATGCATTTTTTTTTTCGCTGTGTGCACATGACAGTGATGATGATGATGATTGATGGATTGACTGAATCCGCAACTTCTGAGGTGATGTCTTCCTGTGTCGCGCAGCTTCCCCCCCATAAGACCCTTTCTCGTTTTTATGGCGGGGTTATTCTACAGGTGGAGTCAAATATGTTTGACCTTCAAATGCACCCCTGTGTCCTTAGACAGAGCTGACTTCCATGCTTTGCTGACATTGACACCTCTCTTCAATAGTGGGACTCTTTGGTTGGGACATTCCAAAACTGAACTCAGTTTTGAAAAGTCAGACCCTTAAAATTAGCTTCACTTAACACAACATGGAATTTGGTAGGCTTATCTTTTATGTGTGGACCCACAAAAAAAAATCGCAAGAATCCTTCCCCGGTGAAGTAAGTAAGTATAACGATTCTTGGATTGGACCTTTTGGAATTAAAATTGAGAAATGTTAGTGTGTGTGCACACTTCAAACAGGCCATGGGCCAAGTGAGTTAAAACACAGTGTGTTGATGTAACAACACACACATTAGCACAGACGCTGTTGCCAAAACAGGCGCAAAGTTGCACAGTGGCAACAGGTTGTTTGTCAGCCAGCACCAAGGTTAAAATCTGGAATAGGGATGGGCGGATCGATACCAAAATATCGATATATCGATCCAGGCTGCTCATTTTTGAGTATCGATCTCCCTAGCTAAAATATCGATACTTACAATTATTTAATTATATTTTTCCCTCATTTTTTTCTGCTCCAATTTGACGACTTGCACTCATGCTAGCACTACTTTTCCTTCCGCCTGCTGCACCGGCGTGTCCTGCTCTGCTCCCGCCCCCTTTTCTCACAAGCCAAGCCCTCCTCCTCCGCCCCCCCGTTCCAATCCAAACAAACACAAACAAGCATGGCCACGGCGGCGGCCCAGTCCGAACGCAAGAGAAGTCTGGTTTGGGGATATTATATTTTACTTAATAACAACGAGGCAAAATGTGAAATATGTCACAAAACAATTAAATATTGTGGCAACACCACAAACTTGACAAAACATTTAAGCAAAATTCACCCCACGGTTCATGAAGAGCTGCAGTTGAAACGTGCCGCAGACACTAAGGCAGCGACGGAAAACCCTGCAGCCACACCGAGGCTAAGGTACCAAAGTACCTTAGAAGCAGCGTTTCAGAAAGGCAAGACATATCCAGGTATCAGGTGCTAACCAAAAATCGTAAGCATTTGTGGTTGATGTGCTATTTGAAGCAATAATTACTACGCTTTAGTCAGTCATTTATAAATAAAGTTTTCCCCTTTTCAATTTGTGGTCGAACGCCATACGTTTTATTTGTAACTCCACTTCCTATAAACAACACTAAAGTATGACAATATTAAATGTAAGTATCCAGTGGCTTTACAAATTGATAGTTTTGCTGCTCATGACGATTAAGCCCTGCATCTCTGTTGGTACCATGTCTCTTTTTAGATTATACTAAAAGACAAAACTTTTTCCCAACAACAGAGAGAGAGAAAAAAGTAAAGAATAGCTCCTTTTTATTAAAGTTATACTATTAATATGCATCTTCCACTAATGCACTAATGTCTAAAAAGGTTAATAATTCATGTACATGACGTAATACTTTTTTCTACAAAATTCAATAGATGACTCTCCAAGAGCAAGAATGCCACTGCATTTAAATTGTTTTCCTGGCGGGAAATTACACTTCCGGTATCGATATCGGATCGAATATCGGGTATTTTGGGTAGGAAATACTTGGTATCGGATCGATTCCAAAATCATTGGTATCGCCCATCCCTAATTTCAACCACGCGCGGTTTGGTTGTAGTCGCTTTACTTCCTGTTACGTAACGATGATGTCATTTGAGTGAGCTCCCGGACGCCCTCTAGCGGAAGACACTGGGACGTTTTTGTGTTGTTGACCAGCAAAGTTGGAGGCGAATTACACTCACGTAATTGGCTGTACTTTGCAAATATATGTCCCACTCGTACCTGCATAGATGATTTGTAAACTGTCACGCTGAATGCAATAGTTTTAGGAAAATGTTTTTATTGCACCGCCGTTGCCAAGAAAAGCTAAAGAGAAGCAAATGCACAATATTGGCAAAATTACGTTCTTCAAAAATAATTTGAATGTCTTCAAAATAATTCAAATGATCTAGCACAGTTAAATATCAAAGTATTAAATGTTCGAAATGTCCCCCTTCAACATTGCAACGTCACACAAACGTAAGAGCTGATACTATCAAGCCAGGGTTGGTTGGGTTTTAAGGTTGGGTCTGAAACCAGGAAGGAGGTGGTTAGGGTTTGTAGTTTGGGTTGTGGGTTTATGAAAGGGCTGATGCATAAACTCATAAAGTCTGCTCAAATAGAAGCTGAGAACTTCATGGATCATTGCTCATCCCTCCAAAACACCCAAAATTCTTAATAGACACTCTTTGGCAACTGACTGAGCAGGCAACAGGTTTCTCTCCAGTGTGGGCTCCTGTGTGCCTGATTAAGCTTACCCTGAGAGACTGTGTCAGGTCTAAATACCATCAGACATTTATTTACACGCTGGAAACAAAGAGGAGAAGACAACCAGTATTCTTTTGCTCGCGAGGAGAATTAGGTAGAAGGCCCAGTTCACAGTCCTCCACCAATTCTGGACTTCCCCCACCGCTATCTCCTCTTTTTATTTTGGGTTGCCCTGGTTACAAGAGGCGTTGCTACACTAAAAGGGAGGGGAGAGTGTGTCTGTAGCAACGCTGTTTCAGCTAGCTAATAATGTTGTGTGGTGCGAGGCCGCATGGCCTTGGCCGATCCGTGACCCCAGGAATGCAGAGTCTGTTCTTAGATGGTTGGCAGCCTCGTTCCAGGCTGCAATCTCCAAATCTGGATGCCGTGTCTCTGTAAAACAATGCTCTAGAGCAGGGGTCTCAAACTCAACTTACCGAGGGGCCGCTAGAGGTAGAGTCTGGGTGAGGCTGGGCCGCATTAAGTACCGTTTTTTCCATGTATTATGCGCCCCCATGTAAAATATGCACCCTAAAAATGGCATGTCTATGCTGGAAAAAAGCCTGTATCCATGTATAATACGCACCCAAATTTTGACTCCTACTTTAGTCCGTAAACGTAAAATTATTTCAGAAAAAGGATCATCTTTGGGAACAACCGGATGTTATTCTGCCGGTCAGTATCACTGCGCATGCAGTAGCAAACGCAATAGCGAAGAAATATGTGAGACTCTCAATGGGATCACCAATATTTGAGTGATGTTCTAGTTATTTATCACAATTATTTATGATTATAATGATAATATATGTAATATATATAATAATTATTTATTTATTATTCACAATTATCAAGGTGATCTTTCTGGTGATTTCTTAACTAGGCTGGATATATATATATATATATATTTTTTTTTATTTCTCCGACTGACCATAAAGGCACCACCGCGATTAGTTAGGTTAAAATGAAAAGAGAGGAAAGTGACGTGCGGACATGTGAAAAAGGCGGCTCTGTATGGGAGAGAAGTTGAAGAGGAATAAAAACACCCTTGGAAACCAAAACTTGCCCCTTGTCGTGACTCGGAGCCGCAACAAATGTTTCGGATTTGTGTAGGGTACATTGTGACAGCAAACGAACAGGTGATCGAGAAAGCGTCTGATACGAGAGCATTGCGTTCTTATGGAGCGTTTGAAGTGAACAGCAGAGACAAAAGGAACAAGGCAAAGTGTTGTGAAATAAAATATTACCTGTAATACGCATTTTGTTATTTGCTGATTGAAACTGACGATACTTGCAGCCTGTAACATGCACCGTTTGATGAACTCGCCGTCTTTGAATGGCTTCCCTGCTTTCGTAATCATCTCACTCACCACGTAGCTAGCTTTGATAGCCGCTTCACTCTCTGCTTGCTTTTTTGAAAAAATCTTGTTGCCTCTGTAGACACGTTTTAAGTTTGGCGACCCGGTCCTCTCGCTCATCCCCCAGGTATTTTCCATACTCCTCAGCATGTTTAGTTGAGTAATGACGTCTGATGTTATACTCCTTGTGCACCGCAACTTTATCCTTGCATATTAGACATGTTGGGATGCCCCTGTGCTCAACAAAAAAATATTCCGTCTCCCACTTCTCCTGAAATTGTCTGTGCTCATCGCCAATTTTTCTCTTCAGGACAGGTTTTGAAAAAGACATGACTGGGGCTGACAAAAACCGTATTGCACTAGGTGAACAGATATATTTTCCCTCCACTTGTTCATCCAAACATGTTAAATTGACCAATTGCTAATTTGCGCTGTTGTCACGAGCCTGAGCTACGGGAGCCCACAGGTGTTAAAAAATATAAAAACCCCAGATGCATGTGAGAATAAATCCGCGGGCCGCGTTAACACAAAGATTTTATTTCAGGCAGGGGGGCCACAAAACATTGTCCTGAGGGCCGCAATTGGCCCGCAGGCCGCAAGTTTGAGACCCCTGCTCTAGACTTTCTTGCTACATTTCACACAATAATAATAATAATAAGTAGATAATCAGATACCTCTCGTGCAAACACTCTAACAAACGTTAAGTAGATGTGAGATAACTTGCATGAAGTCTACTTAAACAAACATTGAGTAAATATGGGATAACTAAACACTGTCTCGGACAAAACAATTAACAGAGAGAGGACTTCTCTTGAACTAACAAGAAACAAAGAACAAAGATGTTCTGTTTCTAACTTGTTAGGGCCTCTCAAAGATAAGACAAGGAAAGGGAGTATAAGGACTCCCCAATGCTAGCCGGCACATATGTTGACTTGAGCGAAGATATGTGACCTTCGGTTCCAGGCCGACCAGCGCTTCAGCAAAATTAATTATTCTAACAGACTGTTTGGCCGAACTGAGCATTAAAAAGGTTTCTCGCCAGTGTGGATTCTTGCATGCTTTTTTAAGTGATGCTTACGACTGAATTTTTGGCCACAAACTGAGCATGAAAAAGGTTTCTCGCCAATGTGGATTCTTGCGTGCTTTTTTAAATTTCCCCTCTCAGAGAATTTTTGGCCACAAACTGAGCACGAAAAAGGTTTCTCGCCAGTGTGGGTTAATGTGTGTGAATTTACATGTCCCCTCCGAGAGAACTTTTGGCCACAAACTGAGCATGAAAAAGGTTTCTCGCCAGTGTGGATTCTTGTGTGCATATTTAAACTTCCCCTCCGAGAGAACTTTTGGCCACAAACTGAGCATGAAAAAGGTTTCTCGCCAGTGTGGATTCTTGTGTGCATATTTAAATGTACCCTCTGAGAGAACATTTGGCCACAAACTGAGCATGAAAAAGGTTTCTCGCCAGTGTGGATTCTTGTGTGCATATTTAAATTTCCCCTCTGAGAGAACATTTGGCCACAAACTGAGCATGAAAAAGGTTTCTCGCCAGTGTGGATTCTTGTGTGCACATTTAAACCTGCCCGCTGAGAGAACGTTTGGCCACAAACTGAGCATGAAAAAGGTTTCTCGCCAGTGTGGATTCTTGTGTGCTTTTTTAAATTTCCCCTCTCAGAGAATTTTTGGCCACAAACTGAGCACGAAAAAGGTTTCTCGCCAGTGTGGGTTAATGTGTGTGAATTTACATGTCCCCTCCGAGAGAACTTTTGGCCACAAACTGAGCATGAAAAAGGTTTCTCGCCAGTGTGGATTCTTGTGTGCATATTTAAACTTCCCCTCCGAGAGAACTTTTGGCCACAAACTGAGCATGAAAAAGGTTTCTCGCCAGTGTGGATTCTTGTGTGCATATTTAAATGTACCCTCTGAGAGAACATTTGGCCACAAACTGAGCATGAAAAAGGTTTCTCGCCAGTGTGGATTCTTGTGTGCATATTTAAATTTCCCCTCTGAGAGAACATTTGGCCACAAACTGAGCATGAAAAAGGTTTCTCGCCAGTGTGGATTCTTGTGTGCACATTTAAACCTGCCCGCTGAGAGAACGTTTGGCCACAAACTGAGCATGAAAAAGGTTTCTCGCCAGTGTGGATTCTTGTGTGCATATTTAAATGTACCCTCTGAGAGAACATTTGGCCACAAACTGAGCATGAAAAAGGTTTCTCGCCAGTGTGGATTCTTGTGTGCACATTTAAACCTGCCCGCTGAGAGAACGTTTGGCCACAAACTGAGCATGAAAAAGGTTTCTCGCCAGTGTGGGTTAATGTGTGTGAATTTAAATGTCCCCTCCGAGAGAACTTTTGGCCACAAACTGAGCATGAAAAAGGTTTCTCGCCAGTGTGGATTCTTGTGTGCATATTTAAATTTCCCCTCTGAGAGAACATTTGGCCACAAACTGAGCATGAAAAAGGTTTCTCGCCAGTGTGGATTCTTGTGAGCACATTTAAACCTGCCCGCTGAGAGAACGTTTGGCCACAAACTGAGCATGAAAAAGGTTTCTCGCCAGTGTGGGTTCTTGTGTGCCTATTTAAATGTCCCCTCTGAGAGAACTTTTTGCCACAATCTGAACAGGAAAAGTTTTTCTTTCTTGTGTGCATTCTCATGTGTTGTTTCAAACTACTGGTATGAGCAAAACAAATTCCACAGTGAGAACATTGCCTGTGTTTGTTTTGAGAGTCATCATCATCATCATCAGCAGGAACATGTGACAACCCGTCATCACTATCTGATGGTGGAGCTGCTCGTGATGCCCCACAGTGGTCTCCATCACCTTCTCTGGTCATATGTGGATTTGAGCTGCAGCTTGGAGGCTCCGCCCCTTTGCTCACCTCACGTTGAGCCTCATCTAAACACTTCACAAGTACACCAGTCAATGGCATCTCGCAGGTATCTTCCTCCTCCTTTTTGATGTCGCAGGAGTCCTCTCCGTCCTCTTTCTGACAAGGCCGCTCCGGCTCTTCCTCCTCTTTTTTAGTGCAAAAAAACTTCTGCTCCATTTGTTCATTGAAGTGGTGGACCTCCTTGCCCACATCTTCCTCTTTAATGCGTGTGCGGTCCGGCTCCTCCTGCTTAGGACGAATAGCTTCACTGATATCTGCAAAACAAGACAAACACATATAAACAATGAAAGTTACAGTTGAAGAGAAACTGGCAAAAAAACGATACAGGGGCTTTTTCAATCGGCATATCACACATGATTCCGATAGAGTTCATAATAGAGACTAGACGTGTCCTGACCTGCTCTGCGCAACACAACATAAGGCTGCAGCCAAAGATGTTCCAGTCGTCGACGACAGCGGTCCTTTTCTTTCACGTACTTTGCTGCTGTGGTCCTTGCAGACACTTTCCCACTGCAATCACAAAACTGCTTCAATGACGTTTGGCTAACAAAAGTGTCTTCTGGGCAGCGGCAAGCGAGCTATTTGTTGAAGTAATTGAAAAAATAGGTTATCCCGTATTTACGCAACAGTGTCTGGGGAGTCATAAACTCGAATAGACCCAAGTTCTACAAGCTAAAAACCTTTCAATGCTAACAAGCTTTACGACATTAATAATTTGTAATAGTGATCAAATAACTCTTAATAAAATAACCAAATACATATCAATTTTGAGACTCTTATACATTACATAAATACATTAAGTCCCCTATTTTGAGTCAGTTTCACTACATATTATAAGCCCTCCATTTTAAGTCCCTTAAAAAAAGGGTAGCCCTCCATTTTGAATCAATTCTAACGCCATACCATGCCATACGCCAAATCTAATGTTTCTCTAAAATATGACTGCAGTCGTCAAAAGTGAAAAGACGTTTAAATTAAAAATGACATCGACCAGTTCGTGTGCCAAAGATTTTTCGACCTACAAATGACGTTGTAAATTCCGTAAACAAGCTTTATATGACAGTAGGGGTGTAAATCGCGGGTTTTGTCACGATACGATATAATATCGAAATAAAGAACTTCGATACGCTTCCAGGTGCCAAGAGATGGCGCAGTTTGCGTCAGTGGCCTCGAAATCTTTCAGTATTTGAGAATACTGCGGAAAAATGGCAGAAATCCAACAGCCCTTTTACAATGCACGTGCAAGAGCCCCTCCCTCACGGTTTACAGTTTTGATTAATATGACATTAATATAACATTCTAAGAGTAAAAAGAGTTTACGGACATATGATGGCGCCGCGGATGGCAGCCACGGTGAGTCGCTCTCTGTTTATTTGTCTTATTTTGTGTGTTTTCTGTGTCCTCTGCTGTCCATCCCGGATCACTTTTACCAGAGAAGCTCTGTTAAACATCGGACAGACTTCTTCTGGTACTTTCTCTCCTGTTCTCTCCGATTCAGACTGTTTGTCGGAGATTCTAGCCGGAGCGGCGGTGCTGTACAAGCTAGCGTACAAGCTAGCGCGACGACGGCGGCGCGGTAAGCGAGCCGGCGCACTCGTAAGGCTGAGGCAGAAAGGGTTCCGTTCTGCCCTACCGTCAATTCATCTGGCGAATGTCCGCTCCCTGGCGAACAAGATGGACGAACTGCTGCTCCTCACTTCAAGGAACACGGACTTCAGCAGATCCGCCGCGCTGTGCTTTGTGGAAACGTGGCTTAGCGAACGAACCCCCCACCACGCCGTGGAGCTAGCCGGGTTCAAGCTAATGCGAGCAGATCGCAGCGCGGAGCTCTCCGGAAAATCAAAGGGAGGTGGTGTCTGTTTCTACATTAATGAACGTTGGTGTACTGATGTCACGTTGTTGAAAGAGTTTTGCAGCCCTCTCCTAGAAACACTTTTCGGCGGCTCGGGCAGCTTTAGGACTATCGGACCACTGTCTAGTTCATCTGATCCCGGCCTACAGGCAGAAACTAAAAACTTCTAAGCCTGTGGTGAGGACTGTGAGGAAGTGGACAGTGGAGTCAAGGCAGGACCTCCAAGCCTGCTTTGTCTGCACCGATTGGGGAGCTTTCGAAGCTGCAACTTCAGACTTGCATGAACTCACTGACACTGTCACATCATACATCAGTTTTTGTGAGGATCTGTGTGTGCAGACTAAGACCTTCTGCACGTACAACAACGACAAACCTTGGTTTACACCGAACCTCAGGAGGCTGCGCAAAGTCAAGGAGGAGGCCTACAGGAGCGGCGACCGCGAGCTGTTCAGGCAGACCAGAAACACGCTGAACCGAGAGGTCAGAAAAGCCAGGAGGTGTTACGGGGAGAACCTGAAGAGACACCTCTCTGCCAATCCTGATCCCTCAACGGTGTGGAAAGGTCTGCAGAGCATCACGGGCTACAAGAAACGAACCACCCGTCCTGTAGAGAGCCCAAGACTTGCTAACCAGCTAAACAAGTTCTACTGCAGGTTTGATCGGTCCTCCCACACAACGGGACCTCCTGCAACACAATCTACATACTCACCTCTCCCCACAACTGCTCCGTCCACACCTCTATCATCGTTGTCACCCACTCACTCTCTTGCAGAGGCCGCGCCCGCACTCCAGGTCCGCGAGGAGGAAGTGCGCCAGATGTTCCGGAGACAAAAGACCAGGAAGGCACCGGGCCCAGACGGCGTGTCACCTTCCTGCTTGAAAGTCTGCGCTGAGCAGCTGGCGCCCACCTTTGCACGGATCTTCAACCGTTCTCTGGAGCTGTGTGAGGTGCCCTCGTGCTTCAAGAGCTCCACCATCGTTCCAGTAGCCAAGAAGCCCGCCATCACAGGTCTGAATGACTATAGACCCGTCGCACTGACATCTGTGGTCATGAAATCGTTCGAGAGGTTAGTGCTGAACCACCTGAAGGAGGTCACGGGCCCCCTGCTTGACCCCCTCCAGTTTGCCTACCGGGCAAACAGGTCAGTGGATGATGCGGTCAACATGGGACTGCACTACATCCTGCACCACCTGGACACCCCAGGAACGTACGCCAGGATCCTGTTCGTGGACTTCAGCTCGGCGTTCAACACCATCGCCCCTGACATCCTCCAACAGAAGCTCATCCAGCTTGCGGTGCCTGCCTCCACCTGTCAGTGGATCACCAGCTTCCTGACCAACAGGAGACAACATGTGAGGCTGGGGGGCATCACATCTGACACCCGGACCACCAACACTGGAGCCCCTCAGGGTTGCGTCCTCTCCCCACTGCTCTTCTCCCTCTACACCAATGATTTCTCCTCAGGTGACTCCCCTGTGAAGCTCCTGAAGTATGCAGACGACACCACTCTCATCGGACTGATCCAGGACGGTGATGAGACTGAGATGAGGTGGAGCGGCTGGTCCACTGGTGCAGTCAAAACCATCTGGAGCTGAACCCGCTCAAGACCGTGGAGATGACAGTGGATTTCAGGCGAGACCCTTCACCACTTTTACCCCTAACTATCCGCAGTAATACTATTCTTTCCACAGACACCTTCAAGTTCCTGGGAACCACAATCTCTCGGGACCTGAAATGGACCGGCCACATAGACTCTGTCCGGAAGAAGGCCCAGCAGAGGCTGTACTTCCTGAGACAGCTCAAGAAGTTCAACCTGCCGCGAGAGCTTCTGAAGACCTTCTACACTGCCATCATCCAGTCTGTCCTCTGCACCTCCATCACTGTCTGGTTTGGATCGGCCTCCAAACAAGACAAGCACAGACTACAACGGACAATCAGAACTGCAGAAAAGATCATTGGAATCAACCTCCCATCTATCCAAGACTTGTACCTGTCCAGGACCAGGAATCGGGCAAGGAACATCTCTACAGACCCTTCTCACCCGGGTTGCAGTCTGTTTGAACTACTCCCCTCCGGACGGCGTTATAGAGCTCGGTACGCCAAAACCAGCAGACACAGAGACAGCTTCTTCCCCCAGGCTGTTGCTCTGATGAACTCACACCACTCATAGAGTCTCAGAGACATTACTGTGCAATAACATCCTGCTCCTCACACCTTTTTGAATTTGTCTACACTGTTTTTGCCATTATTCACATGTCCTGAATGTTGTTAGTCACCTAAATGTTGAACAGAGGGTGTGTTTCTACCGAAGTCAAATTCCTTGTTTGGCACGCTCAAACATGGCGAATAAAAAACTCTTGAATCTTGAATCTTTACTTGCGCCACTCTCTGGAGTCACGGAGCCACTACTGATCGCCCACTCCCATGAGCCTCAGCTAAGTGTCATGGCAGGCTCTCGTCAAACCATCACCTCTCTAAAAATTGGTAAAAGCCGAATAAGGTCCGATTGAAAACATTAGTATTGTTGAAATGTATTTGTCGGACTCCTTTATCCATAAATTTAATCCATAACCATGACAAATTACACAATTTTAAAGCGCCTTACGCGGACCGTCACTAATATAAGTAGGAGCGAACCAGAAGTACCCATGAGCCCCTGCTGCCCAAGATGTCAGTTATCATCTACCCCGTTACGTCAAAAGTCAACCCACAGAGCGCTCAACAAACTCCACTCCAACCCCACGCTACTGTCAAAGTGCGCTGCTTTGTCACTTTCAACCGCCATTTAAATCCCAAACCTCAATAACAACGTATATTCGGAATGAACTCTTCTTAACCGTGCAGCCGTTAAAATAGCATTAGCAAAAAGGAAGTACCCACAAGCCCCAGCGCTGTGTCATGGCAACTCCCGCAAACACTAACACTCTCAAAGTTACCCAAATAAACGGCTAAGAATCTATTAAACTTCGATTCAATGCCTTGGTACTTCCCAAATGTGTCGATCGGCTTCATTTATTCGTGAATTTAATCCATAACTTTCAAAGTTTCGCATATATGGAATGGAATCCACTTACCCGTATTGTAGCTAATCTGAGCATTAGCCAACCGGAAGTACCCATAAGCCCCCGCGGCGCGTCATAGGTTGCCTGTAAACAATAACGTTACTAAAATCGCCCCACAAAATGATGATACTCGAATAAAAATCGATTTAATAGTTTAATCGTGCTAACCCGGTCATTTTTGTCCGTCAACTTCTCCCCAACAATAATCGCGCTGTATATTGATTGAAACGAGATAGGCATTAACGTAAAGTAGCTAAACAACGGCAGCAATCCGGAAGTACGTAAGATTCCGCCCAGTGTCATGGCAACCATCTGTCAACAATCGCATTTATCTTAATATCCACCCCCACAAAGTGATCAGAATCCCACAAAGTGTCCATAAACACCTTAGTAATCTTTATTAGTGTTTTCCCTATTTATTTATCTCCACATTTAAAGGATAATATTCACAAAATAGTAATTCTGTCTAAAAAAAGCCTTGTTTGTGCGACCGCTGTCAAATGTGTCAATGGCGCCCCCTTGTGCAGTCCCGTCATTATTGTTTTGACCAAAAAAAACTTTTTGATTAAATTCAGGCTTAGAACAAGGTTAAGCTCTGGTTTTGGAATTTGGTTCAATTTAGGATTTAGTTTTGGAATTGGTTAAGTTTAGGATTTGGATAAGGGTTACGAGTTAGTTTAGGAGTTTGGTTAAGTGTCAGGATTTTGATGAGGTTAAATTTAGAAACTTGATTTTGGTTAAGCTTAGAATCTAGAATTGGTTAAGTTTAGGATTTTAAATTTAGGCTTAGAACAAGGCTAAGATCTGGTCTTGGAATTTGGTTCAATTTAGGATTTAGTTTTGGAATTGGTTAAGTTTAGGATTTGGATAAGGGTTACGAGTTAGTTTAGGAGTTTGGTTAAGTGTCAGGATTTTGATGAGGTTAAATTTAGAAACTTGATTTTGGTTAAGCTTAGAATTAGTTAAGTTTAGGATTTTGTTTGCGATTTGGTTAAGGGTTAGGACTTGACCCAGGGCAAGGAATCGATTTCAGAATTTGATTCAGTTCCAAGACTAGAATCTGGTTGAATTTAGGACTTGAAGTTTGTGTTACAGTGTCCCGTGATTGGACCGCTGTTGTCTCCACTAGTAGCCGTTGTGGTGGATCTTCTCTCCCCCTTGGCGCTTCAGAAGAATTAGGGCCAGGTTCTCGGTATCTTCTTCTTCTTTCTTCAAAGAGCTCCCGCAGCACATTTACCGTTGGCCCTTGGCACGTCGTCGAGTTTTCCTCCTGAGTAGGTGAATGCACTCCTTCACCTGCCGTTGTGATGGATCTTCTCTCCCTTTGGTGCTTCAGAAGAATTAGGACCAGGTTCTTGCTATCTTATTCTTCTTTCTTCACAGAGCTCCAGCAGCCCACTTACCGTTGTTTGCACTTCCCGCGTCGTCGAGTTTTCTTCCTGAGTGGGTGAACATCTTCCTTCACCTACTGGTAAGTTTTGTGGGTTTCTTTCAGTTCCTCCGTGGGTTGGGCTTCTCCTCGTTCCAATGAGTGGTGGCTGAGCTGTTTCTTCTACCTCTCCTTCGTCTATGTCTTCTTAACTCACCGTTGGCGTCTCTCCCATCTCCTCTTAGGCCGCAATGGAAAAGGCGCTGCCAATCCGTGCTCTTGATTCCTCCTCCGAAGTGAGGGAACTTATCCTTCTACTCGGGGCCTGCTCCTAGTGGTCCTCTAGAGTCTCTGTTCAGGTAGATTCCAGGCATTCCACTGCCTTATGTAGAGATTGAAGATGGCCCTCCCCAGGTTGGAAAAGTTGCCTCTCTGCGCCATTTTCATTCTAGCCAATAGCGAGAAAGTGAGAATTAGAGAAATATAAAAGAGAGACCACGGAAAGGCAATGGGAAATGAGACCATTTCTACCAAAAGCCCGACACGTGGTCCTCTCCCTCTCCGACCCTTGACAGAAGGGGAGGAGGGACGGGAGGGAGAAGCTATTTAACAAGAAAGTAAGAGAGAGAAAAAAAAGAGAGAAAAAAAATGTTTTAAAGAAAAGGAGAGTCCACGGATAGGTAATGGGAAATGGGACTGCATCTCGACCAAAACCCCAGGTTTTCTGACCCGACACGTGGAGAGGGTGAAAAGTTGTTAATCAGGAAAATGGAAAATTAGAACAGTATGCGACCCGATAATTTGGCTTAAGGTCCTTATACTGGGATGTCCGAAGGGCACTGACTGGTTAGGTATTTTGAGTTTGTCTCGTTACACCTTCCCCTTAGGGTCCGCCGACCCCGTCGGTTAGATAGAAGGCAACGGATGGCACGGGCCTACGCATGTCTCCGCAGTAAACCCCGCCGTACCAGGTCACATAAAATCTGGATTGGGTACGAAGGACGGCGAAGTGAGACTGCACTTCAAACCGAACCTCCCCCGAGTAGCTGAGGCGCTACCCAGGTCTTCGGCCAGCAAGATGGGAAAACAAGTGAAAAGTGAGATAAAGTGAGAGAACACCCTAACCTAAAATTTCAACCTTGGATTACATTATGCCTATTCACTTTGCATTATTCTCGACTTAATATTTTGTTTTTATATTCAATTAACTGTTATCCTTAGAGATTAAGGTTAGGGTTAGGGCTAGGGTCAGGGCTAGGGGTTAGGTTTAGGGTTAGGTTTAGGTCTAGGGTTAGGTTCAGGGTTAAGTTTAGGGTTAGGGTTAGGTTTAGGGTTAGGTTTAGGTCTAGGATTAGGTTCAGGGTTAAGTTTAGGCTTAGGTTTAGGGTTAGGTTTAGGGTTAGGGGCCAGGGGTTAGGGTGAATGGTTAGGGTCAGGGGTCAGGGTTAAGCATTTTAAATTAGCCTCGCCAATCCTCCCCACCGGGTCCGCCACCCCCGCCGACCAGGCCAAAAAACGAAAGGCACAGACCCACGCCCATTCCCCGCAGCAAACCCCGCCGCACCAGGTCACCCCAAATCTGGATTGTTTTTCCTTTCTCTTTCGTTCAGACCCATGTCCATTCCCTGCAGTAAACCTCGCCGTACCAGGTCATACCAAATCTGGATTGTTTTTCTTTCTCCTTTTCGGTAGGAGGATGGCGCAGTGAGAACGCACCTCCGCCAGAATCTCCCACGGGCAGTCGAGGCGCCCTCCAGGTCCCTAGACACCTCTCTGCCAATCCTGATCCCTCAACGGTGTGGAAAGGTCTGCAGAGCATCACGGGCTACAAGAAACGAACCACCCGTCCTGTAGAGAGCCCAAGACTTGCTAACCAGCTAAACAAGTTCTACTGCAGGTTTGATCGGTCCTCCCACACAACGGGACCTCCTGCAACACAATCTACATACTCACCTCTCCCCACAACTGCTCCGTCCACACCTCTATCATCGTTGTCACCCACTCACTCTCTTGCAGAGGCCGCGCCCGCACTCCAGGTCCGCGAGGAGGAAGTGCGCCAGATGTTCCGGAGACAAAAGACCAGGAAGGCACCGGGCCCAGATGGCGTGTCACCTTCCTGCTTGAAAGTCTGCGCTGAGCAGCTGGCGCCCACCTTTGCACGGATCTTCAACCGTTCTCTGGAGCTGTGTGAGGTGCCCTCGTGCTTCAAGAGCTCCACCATCGTTCCAGTAGCCAAGAAGCCCGCCATCACAGGTCTGAATGACTATAGACCCGTCGCACTGACATCTGTGGTCATGAAATCGTTCGAGAGGTTAGTGCTGAACCACCTGAAGGAGGTCACGGGCCCCCTGCTTGACCCCCTCCAGTTTGCCTACCGGGCAAACAGGTCAGTGGATGATGCGGTCAACATGGGACTGCACTACATCCTGCACCACCTGGACACCCCAGGAACGTACGCCAGGATCCTGTTCGTGGACTTCAGCTCGGCGTTCAACACCATCGCCCCTGACATCCTCCAACAGAAGCTCATCCAGCTTGCGGTGCCTGCCTCCACCTGTCAGTGGATCACCAGCTTCCTGACCAACAGGAGACAACATGTGAGGCTGGGGGGCATCACATCTGACACCCGGACCACCAACACTGGAGCCCCTCAGGGTTGCGTCCTCTCCCCACTGCTCTTCTCCCTCTACACCAATGATTTCTCCTCAGGTGACTCCCCTGTGAAGCTCCTGAAGTATGCAGACGACACCACTCTCATCGGACTGATCCAGGACGGTGATGAGACTGAGATGAGGTGGAGCGGCTGGTCCACTGGTGCAGTCAAAACCATCTGGAGCTGAACCCGCTCAAGACCGTGGAGATGACAGTGGATTTCAGGCGAGACCCTTCACCACTTTTACCCCTAACTATCCGCAGTAATACTATTCTTTCCACAGACACCTTCAAGTTCCTGGGAACCACAATCTCTCGGGACCTGAAATGGACCGGCCACATAGACTCTGTCCGGAAGAAGGCCCAGCAGAGGCTGTACTTCCTGAGACAGCTCAAGAAGTTCAACCTGCCGCGAGAGGTTCTGAAGACCTTCTACACTGCCATCATCCAGTCTGTCCTCTGCACCTCCATCACTGTCTGGTTTGGATCGGCCTCCAAACAAGACAAGCACAGACTACAACGGACAATCAGAACTGCAGAAAAGATCATTGGAATCAACCTCCCATCTATCCAAGACTTGTACCTGTCCAGGACCAGGAATCGGGCAAGGAACATCTCTACAGACCCTTCTCACCCGGGTTGCAGTCTGTTTGAACTACTCCCCTCCGGACGGCGTTATAGAGCTCGGTACGCCAAAACCAGCAGACACAGAGACAGCTTCTTCCCCCAGGCTGTTGCTCTGATGAACTCACACCACTCATAGAGTCTCAGAGACATTACTGTGCAATAACATCCTGCTCCTCACACCTTTTTGAATTTGTCTACACTGTTTTTGCCATTATTCACATGTCCTGAATGTTGTTAGTCACCTAAATGTTGAACAGAGGGTGTGTTTCTACCGAAGTCAAATTCCTTGTTTGGCACGCTCAAACATGGCGAATAAAAAACTCTTGAATCTTGAATCTTTACTTGCGCCACTCTCTGGAGTCACGGAGCCACTACTGATCGCCCACTCCCATGAGCCTCAGCTAAGTGTCATGGCAGGCTCTCGTCAAACCATCACCTCTCTAAAAATTGGTAAAAGCCGAATAAGGTCCGATTGAAAACATTAGTATTGTTGAAATGTATTTGTCGGACTCCTTTATCCATAAATTTAATCCATAACCATGACAAATTACACAATTTTAAAGCGCCTTACGCGGACCGTCACTAATATAAGTAGGAGCGAACCAGAAGTACCCATGAGCCCCTGCTGCCCAAGATGTCAGTTATCATCTACCCCGTTACGTCAAAAGTCAACCCACAGAGCGCTCAACAAACTCCACTCCAACCCCACGCTACTGTCAAAGTGCGCTGCTTTGTCACTTTCAACCGCCATTTAAATCCCAAACCTCAATAACAACGTATATTCGGAATGAACTCTTCTTAACCGTGCAGCCGTTAAAATAGCATTAGCAAAAAGGAAGTACCCACAAGCCCCAGCGCTGTGTCATGGCAACTCCCGCAAACACTAACACTCTCAAAGTTACCCAAATAAACGGCTAAGAATCTATTAAACTTCGATTCAATGCCCTGGTACTTCCCAAATGTGTCGATCGGCTTCATTTATTCGTGAATTTAATTCATAACTTTCAAAGTTTCGCATATATGGAATGGAATCCACTTACCCGTATTGTAGCTAATCTGAGCATTAGCCAACCGGAAGTACCCATAAGCCCCCGCGGCGCGTCATAGGTTGCCTGTAAACAATAACGTTACTAAAATCGCCCCACAAAATGATGATACTCGAATAAAAATCGATTTAATAGTTTAATCGTGCTAACCCGGTCATTTTTGTCCGTCAACTTCTCCCCAACAATAATCGCGCTGTATATTGATTGAAACGAGATAGGCATTAACGTAAAGTAGCTAAACAACGGCAGCAATCCGGAAGTACGTAAGATTCCGCCCAGTGTCATGGCAACCATCTGTCAACAATCGCATTTATCTTAATATCCACCCCCACAAAGTGATCAGAATCCCACAAAGTGTCCATAAACACCTTAGTAATCTTTATTAGTGTTTTCCCTATTTATTTATCTCCACATTTAAAGGATAATATTCACAAAATAGTAATTCTGTCTAAAAAAAGCCTTGTTTGTGCGACCGCTGTCAAATGTGTCAATGGCGCCCCCTTGTGCAGTCCCGTCATTATTGTTTTGACCAAAAAAAACTTTTTGATTAAATTCAGGCTTAGAACAAGGTTAAGCTCTGGTTTTGGAATTTGGTTCAATTTAGGATTTAGTTTTGGAATTGGTTAAGTTTAGGATTTGGATAAGGGTTACGAGTTAGTTTAGGAGTTTGGTTAAGTGTCAGGATTTTGATGAGGTTAAATTTAGAAACTTGATTTTGGTTAAGCTTAGAATCTAGAATTGGTTAAGTTTAGGATTTTAAATTTAGGCTTAGAACAAGGCTAAGATCTGGTCTTGGAATTTGGTTCAATTTAGGATTTAGTTTTGGAATTGGTTAAGTTTAGGATTTGGATAAGGGTTACGAGTTAGTTTAGGAGTTTGGTTAAGTGTCAGGATTTTGATGAGGTTAAATTTAGAAACTTGATTTTGGTTAAGCTTAGAATTAGTTAAGTTTAGGATTTTGTTTGCGATTTGGTTAAGGGTTAGGACTTGACCCAGGGCAAGGAATCGATTTCAGAATTTGATTCAGTTCCAAGACTAGAATCTGGTTGAATTTAGGACTTGAAGTTTGTGTTACAGTGTCCCGTGATTGGACCGCTGTTGTCTCCACTAGTAGCCGTTGTGGTGGATCTTCTCTCCCCCTTGGCGCTTCAGAAGAATTAGGGCCAGGTTCTCGGTATCTTCTTCTTCTTTCTTCAAAGAGCTCCCGCAGCACATTTACCGTTGGCCCTTGGCACGTCGTCGAGTTTTCCTCCTGAGTAGGTGAATGCACTCCTTCACCTGCCGTTGTGATGGATCTTCTCTCCCTTTGGTGCTTCAGAAGAATTAGGACCAGGTTCTTGCTATCTTATTCTTCTTTCTTCACAGAGCTCCAGCAGCCCACTTACCGTTGTTTGCACTTCCCGCGTCGTCGAGTTTTCTTCCTGAGTGGGTGAACATCTTCCTTCACCTACTGGTAAGTTTTGTGGGTTTCTTTCAGTTCCTCCGTGGGTTGGGCTTCTCCTCGTTCCAATGAGTGGTGGCTGAGCTGTTTCTTCTACCTCTCCTTCGTCTATGTCTTCTTAACTCACCGTTGGCGTCTCTCCCATCTCCTCTTAGGCCGCAATGGAAAAGGCGCTGCCAATCCGTGCTCTTGATTCCTCCTCCGAAGTGAGGGAACTTATCCTTCTACTCGGGGCCTGCTCCTAGTGGTCCTCTAGAGTCTCTGTTCAGGTAGATTCCAGGCATTCCACTGCCTTATGTAGAGATTGAAGATGGCCCTCCCCAGGTTGGAAAAGTTGCCTCTCTGCGCCATTTTCATTCTAGCCAATAGCGAGAAAGTGAGAATTAGAGAAATATAAAAGAGAGACCACGGAAAGGCAATGGGAAATGAGACCATTTCTACCAAAAGCCCGACACGTGGTCCTCTCCCTCTCCGACCCTTGACAGAAGGGGAGGAGGGACGGGAGGGAGAAGCTATTTAACAAGAAAGTAAGAGAGAGAAAAAAAAGAGAGAAAAAAAAAGTTTTAAAGAAAAGGAGAGTCCACGGATAGGTAATGGGAAATGGGACTGCATCTCGACCAAAACCCCAGGTTTTCTGACCCGACACGTGGAGAGGGTGAAAAGTTGTTAATCAGGAAAATGGAAAATTAGAACAGTATGCGACCCGATAATTTGGCTTAAGGTCCTTATACTGGGATGTCCGAAGGGCACTGACTGGTTAGGTATTTTGAGTTTGTCTCGTTACACCTTCCCCTTAGGGTCCGCCGACCCCGTCGGTTAGATAGAAGGCAACGGATGGCACGGGCCTACGCATGTCTCCGCAGTAAACCCCGCCGTACCAGGTCACATAAAATCTGGATTGGGTACGAAGGACGGCGAAGTGAGACTGCACTTCAAACCGAACCTCCCCCGAGTAGCTGAGGCGCTACCCAGGTCTTCGGCCAGCAAGATGGGAAAACAAGTGAAAAGTGAGATAAAGTGAGAGAACACCCTAACCTAAAATTTCAACCTTGGATTACATTATGCCTATTCACTTTGCATTATTCTCGACTTAATATTTTGTTTTTATATTCAATTAACTGTTATCCTTAGAGATTAAGGTTAGGGTTAGGGCTAGGGTCAGGGCTAGGGGTTAGGTTTAGGGTTAGGTTTAGGTCTAGGGTTAGGTTCAGGGTTAAGTTTAGGGTTAGGGTTAGGTTTAGGGTTAGGTTTAGGTCTAGGATTAGGTTCAGGGTTAAGTTTAGGCTTAGGTTTAGGGTTAGGTTTAGGGTTAGGGGCCAGGGGTTAGGGTGAATGGTTAGGGTCAGGGGTCAGGGTTAAGCATTTTAAATTAGCCTCGCCAATCCTCCCCACCGGGTCCGCCACCCCCGCCGACCAGGCCAAAAAACGAAAGGCACAGACCCACGCCCATTCCCCGCAGCAAACCCCGCCGCACCAGGTCACCCCAAATCTGGATTGTTTTTCCTTTCTCTTTCGTTCAGACCCATGTCCATTCCCTGCAGTAAACCTCGCCGTACCAGGTCATACCAAATCTGGATTGTTTTTCTTTCTCCTTTTCGGTAGGAGGATGGCGCAGTGAGAACGCACCTCCGCCAGAATCTCCCACGGGCAGTCGAGGCGCCCTCCAGGTCCCTAGCTAGCAAGACGGAAAAACAGTGAAAAGCTACAGAAAAGTCCCGACCTACAAGACCTCCTTGTATTAACTACAAACCCGCCTTTTTTTTCCAAAAAAATACAAGACCACACATGTCTCCATTAACTCCATTGTGTCCGTTAACTCCTAGTTATGTTTGAACTATTACCTGTTTTCATGTATTTATTTTTGTTAAAAACAACTGTTTTATTTAGAAAGGGTCATTGTAGTAGGTAATTTGGACGTCAAAATTTTGTAGACACCTCATCAGTAGTGGACCTTGGGGTCACAGAGTGTTTCGGCCATTACCACAAGACACCCTCGCCCAAGGGAGGCCCCGCCGGGGTCGATCAAGCCCCGGAGTGTGTCTACCTCGTCAATTGAAATGTCAGTCATCTGTCCAGTCAACTGTCTAGCTTTAACGCTGACAGAGTAGATCAATTGGTCAATCTGTTAGATATATTGAGAATTTAGCTATTAGTTTTATAACTTTTGGTTTATTTTGTGTGCATTTTGTCTTTATTATTTAATTTTTGGGCATATATTGCATAGCATTTGAGATTGCCAAGTACTCACCTGTCTTCGCTAATGGAACAAATAAAAACTGGTTGCAAATTACCTTGTGTTGAATTCCTTCCCATTCTCTCTTTCTTCTCTTTTTACACCGAACCTCAGGAGGCTGCGCAAAGTCAAGGAGGAGGCCTACAGGAGCGGCGACCGCGAGCTGTTCAGGCAGACCAGAAACACGCTGAACCGAGAGGTCAGAAAAGCCAGGAGGTGTTACGGGGAGAACCTGAAGAGACACCTCTCTGCCAATCCTGATCCCTCAACGGTGTGGAAAGGTCTGCAGAGCATCACGGGCTACAAGAAACGAACCACCCGTCCTGTAGAGAGCCCAAGACTTGCTAACCAGCTAAACAAGTTCTACTGCAGGTTTGATCGGTCCTCCCACACAACGGGACCTCCTGCAACACAATCTACATACTCACCTCTCCCCACAACTGCTCCGTCCACACCTCTATCATCGTTGTCACCCACTCACTCTCTTGCAGAGGCCGCGCCCGCACTCCAGGTCCGCGAGGAGGAAGTGCGCCAGATGTTCCGGAGACAAAAGACCAGGAAGGCACCGGGCCCAGATGGCGTGTCACCTTCCTGCTTGAAAGTCTGCGCTGAGCAGCTGGCGCCCACCTTTGCACGGATCTTCAACCGTTCTCTGGAGCTGTGTGAGGTGCCCTCGTGCTTCAAGAGCTCCACCATCGTTCCAGTAGCCAAGAAGCCCGCCATCACAGGTCTGAATGACTATAGACCCGTCGCACTGACATCTGTGGTCATGAAATCGTTCGAGAGGTTAGTGCTGAACCACCTGAAGGAGGTCACGGGCCCCCTGCTTGACCCCCTCCAGTTTGCCTACCGGGCAAACAGGTCAGTGGATGATGCGGTCAACATGGGACTGCACTACATCCTGCACCACCTGGACACCCCAGGAACGTACGCCAGGATCCTGTTCGTGGACTTCAGCTCGGCGTTCAACACCATCGCCCCTGACATCCTCCAACAGAAGCTCATCCAGCTTGCGGTGCCTGCCTCCACCTGTCAGTGGATCACCAGCTTCCTGACCAACAGGAGACAACATGTGAGGCTGGGGGGCATCACATCTGACACCCGGACCACCAACACTGGAGCCCCTCAGGGTTGCGTCCTCTCCCCACTGCTCTTCTCCCTCTACACCAATGATTTCTCCTCAGGTGACTCCCCTGTGAAGCTCCTGAAGTATGCAGACGACACCACTCTCATCGGACTGATCCAGGACGGTGATGAGACTGAGATGAGGTGGAGCGGCTGGTCCACTGGTGCAGTCAAAACCATCTGGAGCTGAACCCGCTCAAGACCGTGGAGATGACAGTGGATTTCAGGCGAGACCCTTCACCACTTTTACCCCTAACTATCCGCAGTAATACTATTCTTTCCACAGACACCTTCAAGTTCCTGGGAACCACAATCTCTCGGGACCTGAAATGGACCGGCCACATAGACTCTGTCCGGAAGAAGGCCCAGCAGAGGCTGTACTTCCTGAGACAGCTCAAGAAGTTCAACCTGCCGCGAGAGGTTCTGAAGACCTTCTACACTGCCATCATCCAGTCTGTCCTCTGCACCTCCATCACTGTCTGGTTTGGATCGGCCTCCAAACAAGACAAGCACAGACTACAACGGACAATCAGAACTGCAGAAAAGATCATTGGAATCAACCTCCCATCTATCCAAGACTTGTACCTGTCCAGGACCAGGAATCGGGCAAGGAACATCTCTACAGACCCTTCTCACCCGGGTTGCAGTCTGTTTGAACTACTCCCCTCCGGACGGCGTTATAGAGCTCGGTACGCCAAAACCAGCAGACACAGAGACAGCTTCTTCCCCCAGGCTGTTGCTCTGATGAATTCACACCACTCATAGAGTCTCAGAGACATTACTGTGCAATAACATCCTGCTCCTCACACCTTTTTGAATTTGTCTACACTGTTTTTGCCATTATTCACATGTCCTGAATGTTGTTAGTCACCTAAATGTTGAACAGAGGGTGTGTTTCTACCGAAGTCAAATTCCTTGTTTGGCACGCTCAAACATGGCGAATAAAAAACTCTTGAATCTTGAATCCTTTTTTTTTTTTTCCTCCTGGATTATTTCTGATGTTTTTTTTAAGGTGATACCGATTCTGCTTACTGATATATTGACCGATGATGGACGGTGAGATGGCAAATTCATGCGGACTTATTGCCATTGTTGTTTAATTAAGCTCAATCTATTTTTATACGATTAATCGGCGGAGTGATCAGAAGAATACGTAAAATATTCAATAGCTGCAGCCCTAAACACGATTAAGGTTATTGTTTTATTTTCTCGGTGATTTACGGTACCCTATTTGGCCCGCGGACCGCCCGGCGGGTCTTCCTTGAAAGCCAGTCCGCCTGTCGAGCTGCCCTGCCCGGCGTGGGTTTGCGTGGGCGCCCGGTACATTATGGAAGCCAAAAAAAAAAAAAATTCTAAGTGCGAGTGGGACCGGCCGGCGGGGCTTCCTTGAAAGCCCATCCGCCCTCCGGAATATTATGGAAGCTAAAAAAGAAGAAAAAAAAATTCCAAGTGCGATTGCTGATGTATTTACTCGTCGTGTCCACCGGAGGGAGGCAACTCCCCGCCGCAGCTGCAGCGGCAGCGCTTAAATGTCTTCCCGGCCGGCTGGAACTCTGCGCGGGGCGTGTTTCGTCCCGCGCAGCGGTACCAGGTCGCGCTGCGCCGTCAGCCGAGCCGCGCGCGGTCCGCTGGAAGTCTAATAGTAATCATAAGTATCGCTCCATCTTCTCCTCCGCGGTGTTTAAAAAGCGACCATCCGCTCTCCTGGAGCTTTTTTTCGGCCATCTCACGCGTGCGCACGGCCTCCCGGTGAGCCTGGCACCGCGTGGAGCCGGCCCAGAGTGTCCTCGGGCGGCTTTCGGTGCGTTCGCGGCCCGCTGGAAGTCTAATATTAACCATAAATATGGCTCCATCTTCTCCTCCGCGGTGCTTAAAAAGCGTCCATCCGCTCTCCTGGAGCTTTTTTTCGGCCATCTCACGCGTGCGCACGGCCTCCCGGTGAGCCTGGCACCGCGTGGAGCCGGCCCAGAGTGTCCTCGGACGGCTCTCGGTGCGTTGGCGGCCCGCTGGAAGTCTAATATTAACCATAAATATGGCTCCATCTTCTCCTCCGCGGTGCTTGAAAAGCGTCCATCCGCTCTCCTGGAGCTTTTTTCCGGCCATCTCGCGCGTGTGCACGGCCTCCCGGTGAGCCTGGCACCGCGTGGAGCCGGCCCAGAGTGTCCTCGGACGGCTTTCGGCGCGTTCGCGGCCCGCTGGAAGTCTAATATTAACCATCAATATGGCTCCATCTTCTCCTCCGCGGTGCTTAAAAAGCGTCCATCCGCTCTCCTGGAGCTTTTTTCCGGCCATCTCGCGCGTGTGCACGGCCTCCCGGTGGCCCCGAGAAATAAATAATAAATAAAAAAAAAATAATTCTGAGCGGGACCGGCCGGCGGGACTTCCTTGAAAGCATAGCCGCCCTCCGAGCTCTCCTGCCCGGCGTGGGTTTGCGTCCGCGACCGGTACATTATGGAAGCTTAAAAAAAAAAAAAAAGAAATTCTGCGTGGGACCGGCTGGCGGGGCTTCCTAGCCGCCCTCCGAGCTCTCCTGCCGGGCGTGGATAAGTGTCCGCGCTACATTATGGAAGCAGAAAAATAAAATAAAAAAATCAAAGTGCGAGTGCTGGTGTATTTACTCGTCGTGTCCACCGGAGGGAGGCAACTCCCCGCCGCAGCTGCAGCGGCAGCTTTGAAACGTCATCCCGGCAGCCTGGAACGCTGCGCGGGGGGGCGATGCGACCCGTGCGAGGTACCGGGTCGCGCTGCGCCGTCTGCCTGGCCGCTTTGGGCCCGCTGGAAGTCTATTAAAGCTCCGCGATCTCCGCCGCGGTGCTTAAAAAGCGTCCATCCGCTCTCCTGGAGCTTTTTTCCGGCCACCTCGCCCGTGTGCGCGGCCGGGAGGCGCGTGGGGAAGTCACAAAGTTCCCTCGGACGGCGTTGGGTGTGTTCGCGGCCCGCTGGAAGTCATTCATGCTCCGCGATCTCCGCCGCGGTGCTCAAAAAGCGTCAACCCGCTCTCCTGGAGCTTTTTTCCGGCCACCTCGCCCGTGTGCGCGGCCTCCCGGTGAACCCGGGAGCGCGTGGGGAAGTCACAAAGTTCCCTCGGACGGCGTTGGGTGTGTTCGCGGCCCGCTGGAAGTCATTCATGCTCCGCGATCTCCGCCGCGGTGCTCAAAAAGCGTCAACCCGCTCTTCTGGAGCTATTTTCGGCCGCCTCGCGCGTGTGCACGCCCTCCCGCTGGCCCCGGCACCGCGTGGAGCCGGCCCAGAGCGTCGCCGGAGCGGAGAGTCGGCCAATATGCTCTAAGTTCGAATGCGGGTGTATTTACTCGTCGTGTCCGCATGAGGGAGGCAACTCCCCGCTGCCGCGGCAGCGGCAGCTTTGAAAGGTCATCCCGGCCGCCCGGAACTGTGCGCGGGGGGGCGATGCGTCCCGTGCGAGGTACCAGGTCGCGCTGCGCCGTCTGCCTGGCCGCTTTGGGCCCGCTGGAAGTCTATTAAAGCTCCGCGATCTCCGCCTCGGTGCTTAAAAAGCGTCCATCCGCTCTCCTGGAGCTTTTTTCGGTCATCTCGTCCGCGTGCACGGCCTGCCGGTGGCACCGGCTGGAGCTCCGCAAAAAGCTCCATTTCTGTTAAAAATGCTTAGCCGCGTCCCTGGAAGCCCAATCGGGCGTAAAAAGTGAGGGGGAAGGCCGCCAAAGCACCGGCTGGAAGTGCGCAAAAAGCTCCATTTCTGTTAAAAATGCTTAACCGTGTCCCTGGAAGCCTCCTCGGGCGTAGAAAGTGAGGGGGAAGGCCGCCAAAGCACCGGCTGGAGCTCCGCAAAAAGCTCCATTTCTGTTAAAAATGCTTAGCCGCGTCCCTGGAAGCCCAATCGGGCGTAGAAAGTGAGGGGGAAGGCCGCCAAAGCACCGGCTGGAAGTGCGCAAAAAGCTCCATTTCTGTTAAAAATGCTTAGCCGCGTCCCTGGAAGCCCAATCGGGCGTAGAAAGTGAGGGGGAAGGCCGCCAAAGCACCGGCTGGAAGTGCGCAAAAAGCTCCATTTCTGTTAAAAATGCTTAGCCGCGTCCCTGGAAGCCCATTCGGGCGTAGAAAGTGAGGGGGAAGGCCGCCAAAGCACCGGCTGGAAGTGCGCAAAAAGCTCCATTTCTGTTAAAAATGCTTAGCCGCGTCCCTGGAAGCCCAATCGGGCGTAGAAAGTGAGGGGGAAGGCCGCCAAAGCACCGGCTGGAAGTGCGCAAAAAGCTCCATTTCTGTTAAAAATGCTTAGCCGCGTCCCTGGAAGCCCAATCGGGCGTAGAAAGTGAGGGGGAAGGCCGCCAAAGCACCGGCTGGAAGTGCGCAAAAAGCTCCATTTCTGTTAAAAATGCTTAGCCGCGTCCCTGGAAGCCCAATCGGGCGTAGAAAGTGAGGGGGAAGGCCGCCAAAGCACCGGCTGGAAGTGCGCAAAAAGCTCCATTTCTGTTAAAAATGCTTAGCCGCGTCCCTGGAAGCCCAATCGGGCGTAGAAAGTGAGGGGGAAGGCCGCCAAAGCACCGGCTGGAAGTGCGCAAAAAGCTCCATTTCTGTTAAAAATGCTTAGCCGCGTCCCTGGAAGCCCAATCGGGCGTAAAATGTTAGGCGGAACGGCCGTGGAGCTCCGTGTGGAGGTCCTCAAAAAGCTCCATTTCTGTTAAAAATGCTTAGCCGCGTCCCTGGAACCCAAATCGGGCGTAAAATGTTAGGCGGATCGGCGCTGGAGCTCCGTGTGGAGGTCCTCAAAAAGCTCCATTTCTGTTAAAAATGCTTAGCCGCGCCCCTGGAAGCCCAATCGGGCGTAAAATGTTAGGCGGAACGGCGCTGGAGCTCCGTGTGGAGGTCCTCAAAAAGCTCCATTTCTGTTAAAAATGCTTAGCCGCGTCCCTGGAAGCCCAATCGGGCGTAAAATGTTAGGCGGAACGGCCGTGGAGCTCCGTGTGGAGGTCCTCAAAAAGCTCCATTTCTGTTAAAAATGCTTAGCCGCGTCCCTGGAACCCAAATCGGGCGTAAAATGTTAGGCGGAACGGCCGTGGAGCTCCGTGTGGAGGTCCTCAAAAAGCTCCATTTCTGTTAAAAATGCTTAGCCGCGTCCCTGGAAGCCCAATCGGGCGTAAAATGTTAGGCGGAACGGCCGTGGAGCTCCGTGTGGAGGTCCTCAAAAAGCTCCATTTCTGTTAAAAATGCTTAGCCGCGTCCCTGGAACCCAAATCGGGCGTAAAATGTTAGGCGGAACGGCCGTGGAGCTCCGTGTGGAGGTCCTCAAAAAGCTCCATAACGTGTTAAAAATGCTTAGCCGCGTCCCTGGAACCCAAATCGGGCGTAAAATGTTAGGCGGAACGGCCGTGGAGCTCCGTGTGGAAGTCCCAAAAAAGCTCCATTTCTGTTAAAAATGCTTAGCCGCGTCCCTGGAAGCCCAATCGGCCGTAAAATGTTAGGCGGAACGGCCGTGGAGCTCCGTGTGGAGGTCCTCAAAAAGCTCCATTTCTGTTAAAAATGCTTAGCCGCGTCCCTGGAACCCAAATCGGGCGTAAAATGTTAGGCGGAACGGCGCTGGAGCTCCGTGTGGAGGTCCTCAAAAAGCTCCATAACGTGTTATAAATGCTTAGCCGCGTCCCTGGAAGCCCAATCGGGCGTAAAATGTTAGGCGGAACGGCCGTGGAGCTCCGTGTGGAGGTCCTCAAAAAGCTCCATAACGTGTTAAAAATGCTTAGCCGCGGCCCTGGAAGCCCAATCGGGCGTAAAATGTTAGGCGGAACGGCCGTGGAGCTCCGTGTGGAGGTCCTCAAAAAGCTCCATAACGTGTTAAAAATGCTTAGCCGCGTCCCTGGAAGCCCAATCGGGCGTAAAATGTTAGGCGGACCGGCCCTGGAGCTCCGTGTGGAGGTCCTCAAAAAGCTCCATAACGTGTTAAAAATGCTTAGCCGCGTCCCTGGAAGCCCAATCGGGCGTAAAATGTTAGGCGGAACGGCGCTGGAGCTCCGTGTGGAGGTCCTCAAAAAGCTCCATAACGTGTTAAAAATGCTTAGCCGCGTCCCTGGAAGCCCAATCGGGCGTAAAATGTTAGGCGGAACGGCCGTGGAGCTCCGTGTGGAGGTCCTCAAAAAGCTCCATAACGTGTTAAAAATGCTTAGCCGCGGCCCTGGAAGCGTAATCGGACGTAAAATGTTAGGCGGAACGGCCAAGGAGCTCCGTGTGGAGGTCCTCAAAAAGCTCCATAACGTGTTAAAAATGCTTAGCCGCGTCCCTGGAAGCCCAATCGGGCGTAAAATGTTAGGCGGAACGGCCGTGGAGCTCCGTGTGGAGGTCCTCAAAAAGCTCCATAACGTGTTAAAAATGCTTAGCCGCGTCCCTGGAACCCAAATCGGGCGTAAAATGTTAGGCGGAACGGCCCTGAAGCTCCGTGTGGAAGTCCCAAAAAAGCTCCATAACGTGTTAAAAATGCTTAGCCGCGTCCCTGGAACCCAAATCGGGCGTAAAATGTTAGGCGGAACGGCCGTGGAGCTCCGTGTGGAGGTCCTCAAAAAGCTCCATTTCTGTTAAAAATGCTTAGCCGCGTCCCTGGAACCCAAATCGGGCGTAAAATGTTAGGCGGACCGGCCCTGGAGCTCCTTGTGGAGGTCCTCAAAAAGCTCAATTTCTGTTAAAAATGCTTAGCCGCGTCCCTGGAACCCAAATCGGGCGTAAAATGTTAGGCGGACCGGCCGTGGAGCTCCGTGTGGAGGTCCTCAAAAAGCTCCATAACGTGTTAAAAATGCTTAGCCGCGTCCCTGGAAGCGTAATCGGGCGTAAAAAGTGAGGCGGAACGGCCCTGAAGCTCCGTGTGGAAGTCCTCAAAAAGCTCCATAACGTGTTAAAAATGCTTAGCCGCGTCCCTGGAAGCGTAATCGGGCGTAAAAAGTGAGGCGGAACGGCCCTGAAGCTCCGTGTGGAAGTCCTCAAAAAGCTCCATAACGTGTTAAAAATGCTTAGCCGCGTCCCTGGAACCCAAATCGGGCGTAAAATGTTAGGCGGAACGGCCGTGGAGCTCCGTGTGGAGGTCCTCAAAAAGCTCCATTTCTGTTAAAAATGCTTAGCCGCGTCCCTGGAACCCAAATCGGGCGTAAAATGTTAGGCGGAACGGCCGTGGAGCTCCGTGTGGAGGTCCTCAAAAAGCTCCATAACGTGTTAAAAATGCTTAGCCGCGTCCCTGGAACCCAAATCGGGCGTAAAATGTTAGGCGGACCGGCCGTGGAGCTCCGTGTGGAGGTCCTCAAAAAGCTCCATAACGTGTTAAAAATGCTTAGCCGCGTCCCTGGAACCCAAATCGGGCGTAAAATGTTAGGCGGAACGGCCGTGGAGCTCCGTGTGGAGGTCCTCAAAAAGCTCCATTTCTGTTAAAAATGCTTAGCCGCGGCCCTGGAAGCCCAATCGGGCGTAAAATGTTAGGCGGAACGGCCGTGGAGCTCCGTGTGGAGGTCCTCAAAAAGCTCCATAACGTGTTAAAAATGCTTAGCCGCGTCCCTGGAAGCCCAATCGGGCGTAAAATGTTAGGCGGACCGGCCCTGGAGCTCCGTGTGGAGGTCCTCAAAAAGCTCCATAACGTGTTAAAAATGCTTAGCCGCGTCCCTGGAAGCCCAATCGGGCGTAAAATGTTAGGCGGAACGGGTTAGGGTTAGGGTTAGGGGTTAGGGTAAAGGTTAGGGTTAGGGTTAGGGTTAGGGGGGGTTAGGGTTAGGGTTAGGGGTTAGGGTTAGGTATTTTGAGTTTGTCTCGTTACACCTTCCCCTTAGGGTCCGCCGACCCCGTCGGTTAGATAGAAGGCAACGGATGGCACGGGCCTACGCATGTCTCCGCAGTAAACCCCGCCGTACCAGGTCACATAAAATCTGGATTGGGTACGAAGGCCGGCGAAGTGTGACTGCACCTCAACCCGAACCTCCCCCGAGTAGCTGAGGCGCTACCCAGGTCTTCGGCCAGCAAGATGGGAAAAAAAAGAGAGAGAAGGGGTGAAAAGTGAGATAAAAAAACGAGAGAAAGCCCTAACTTAGAATTCCCACCTTGGATTCCATTATGTCTATTCCCATTGCATTATTCTTAACCTTATATTTTGTTTTTATATTCAATTAACTGTTATCCTTAGAGATTAAGGTTAGGGTTAGGGCTAGGGTCAGGGCTAGGGGTTAGGTTTAGGGTTAGGTTTAGGGTTAGGTTTAGGTCTAGGGTTAGGTTCAGGGTTAGGTTTAGGTCTAGGATTAGGTTCAGGGTTAAGTTTAGGTTTAGGGCTAGGTTTAGGGTTAGGTTTAGGGTTAGGTTTAGGGTTAGGTTTAGGGGCTAGGGGTTAGGGTGAGTGGTTAGGGTCAGGGGTCAGGGTTAAGCATTTTGAATTAGCCTCGCCAATCCTCCCCACCGGGTCCGCCACCCCCGCCGACCAGGCCAAAAGCAACGAAAGGCACAGACCCACGCCCATTCCCCGCAGCAAACCCCGCCGCACATGTCTTAATTGTGTCCATTAACTCCTAGTTATGTTTGAACTGTTACCTGTTTTCATGTATTTATTTTTGTTAAAAACAACTGTTTTGTTTAGAAAGGGTCATTGTAGTAGGTATTTGGACGTCAAAATTTTGTAGACACCTCATCAGTAGTGGACCTTGGGGTCACAGAGTGTTTCGGCCATTACCACAAGACACCCTCGCCCAAGGGAGGCCCCGCCGGGGTCGATCAAGCCCCGGAGTGTGTCTACCTCGTCAATTGAAATGTCAGTCATCTGTCCAGTCAACTGTCTAGCTTTAACGCTGACAGAGTAGATCAATTGGTCAATCTGTTAGATATATTGAGAATTTAGCTATTAGTTTTATAACTTTTGGTTTATTTTGTGTGCATTTTGTCTTTATTATTTAATTTTTGGGCATATATTGCATAGCATTTGAGATTGCCAAGTACTCACCTGTCTTCGCTAATGGAACAAATAAAAACTGGTTGCAAATTACCTTGTGTTGAATTCCTTCCCATTCTCTCTTTCTTCTCTTTTTACTTGCGCCACTCTCTGGAGTCACGGAGCCACTACTGATCGCCCACTCCCATGAGCCTCAGCTAAGTGTCATGGCAGGCTCTCGTCAAACCATCACCTCTCTAAAAATTGATAAAAGCCGAATAAGGTCCGATTGAAAACATTAGTATTGTTGAAATGTATTTGTCGGACTCCTTTATCCATAAATTTAATCCATAACCATGACAAATTACACAATTTTAAAGCGCCTTACGCGGACCATTACTAATATAAGTAGGAGCGAACCAGAAGTACCCATGAGCCCCTGCTGCCCAAGATGTCAGTTATCATCTACCCCGTTACGTCAAAAGTCAACCCACAGAGCGCTCAACAAACTCCACTCCAACCCCACGCTACTGTCAAAGTGCGCTGCTTTGTCACTTTCAACCGCCATTTAAATCCCAAACCTCAATAACAACGTATATTCGGAATGAACTCTTCTTAACCGTGCAGCCGTTAAAATAGCATTAGCAAAAAGGAAAGTACCCACAAGCCCCAGCGCTGTGTCATGGCAACTCCCGCAAACACTAACATTCTCAAAGTTACCCAAATAAACGGCTAAGAATCTATTAAACTTCGATTCAATGCCTTGGTACTTCCCAAATGTGTCGATCGGCTTCATTTATTCGTGAATTTAATCCATAACTTTCAAAGTTTCGCATATATGGAATGGAATCCACTTACCCGTATTGTAGCTAATCTGAGCATTAGCCAACCGGAAGTACCCATAAGCCCCCGCGGCGCGTCATAGGTTGCCTGTAAACAATAACGTTACTAAAATCGCCCCACAAAATGATGATACTCGAATAAAAATCGATTTGTATAGTTTAATCTTGCTAACCCGGTCATTTTTGTCCGTCAACTTCTCCCCAACAATAATCGCGCTGTATATTGATTGAAACGAGATAGGCATTAACGTAAAGTAGCTAAACAACGGCAGCAATGCGGAAGTACGTAAGATTCCGCCCAGTGTCATGGCAACCATCTGTCAACAACCGCATTTATCTTAATATCCACCCCCACAAAGTGATCAGAATCCCACAAAGTGTCCATAAACACTTTAGTAATCTTTATTAGTGTTTTCCCTATTTATTTATCTCCACATTTAAAGGATAATATTCACAAAATAGTAATTCTGTCTAAAAAAAGCCTTGTTTGTGCGACCGCTGTCAAATGTGTCAATGGCGCCCCCTTGTGCAGTCCCGTCATTATTGTTTTGACCAAAAAAACCTTTTTGATTAAATTCAGGCTTAGAACAAGGTTAAGCTCTGGTTTTGGAATTTGGTTCAATTTAGGATTTAGTTTTGGAATTGGTTAAGTTTAGGATTTGGATAAGGGTTACGAGTTAGTTTAGGAGTTTGGTTAAGTGTCAGGATTTTGATGAGGTTAAATTTAGAAACTTGATTTTGGTTAAGCTTAGAATCTAAAATTGGTTAAGTTTAGGATTTCAAATTTAGGCTTAGAACAAGGCTAAGATCTGGTCTTGGAATTTGGTTCAATTTAGGATTTAGTTTTGGAATTGGTTAAGTTTAGGATTTAGATAAGGGTTACGAGTTAGTTTAGGAGTTTGGTTAAGTGTCAGGATTTTGATGAGGTTAAATTTAGAAACTTGATTTTGGTTAAGCTTAGAATTAGTTAAGTTTAGGATTTTGTTTGCGATTTGGTTAAGGGTTAGGACTTGACCCAGGGCAAGGAATCGATTTCAGAATTTGATTCAGTTCCAAGACTAGAATCTGGTTGAATTTAGGACTTGAAGTTTGTGTTACAGTGTCCCGTGATTGGACCGCTGTTGTCTCCACTAGTAGCCGTTGTGGTGGATCTTCTCTCCCCCTTGGCACTTCAGAAGAATTAGGGCCAGGTTCTCGGTATCTTCTTCTTCTTTCTTCAAAGAGCTCCCGCAGCACATTTACCGTTGGCCCTTGGCACGTCGTCGAGTTTTCCTCCTGAGTAGGTGAATGCACTCCTTCACCTGCCGTTGTGATGGATCTTCTCTCCCTTTGGTGCTTCAGAAGAATTAGGACCAGGTTCTTGCTATCTTATTCTTCTTTCTTCACAGAGCTCCAGCAGCCCACTTACCGTTGTTTGCACTTCCCGCGTCGTCGAGTTTTCTTCCTGAGTGGGTGAACATCTTCCTTCACCTACTGGTAAGTTTTGTGGGTTTCTTTCAGTTCCTCCGTGGGTTGGGCTTCTCCTCGTTCCAATGAGTGGTGGCTGAGCTGTTTCTTCTACCTCTCCTTCGTCTATGTCTTCTTAACTCACCGTTGGCGTCTCTCCCATCTCCTCTTAGGCCGCAATGGAAAAGGCGCTGCCAATCCGTGCTCTTGATTCCTCCTCCGAAGTGAGGGAACTTATCCTTCTACTCGGGGCCTGCTCCTAGTGGTCCTCTAGAGTCTCTGTTCAGGTAGATTCCAGGCATTCCACTGCCTTATGTAGAGATTGAAGATGGCCCTCCCCAGGTTGGAAAAGTTGCCTCTCTGCGCCATTTTCATTCTAGCCAATAGCGAGAAAGTGAGAATTAGAGAAATATAAAAGAGAGACCACGGAAAGGCAATGGGAAATGAGACCATTTCTACCAAAAGCCCGACACGTGGTCCTCTCCCTCTCCGACCCTTGACAGAAGGGGAGGAGGGACGGGAGGGAGAAGCTATTTAACAAGAAAGTAAGAGAGAGAAAAAAAAGAGAGAAAAAAAATGTTTTAAAGAAAAGGAGAGTCCACGGATAGGTAATGGGAAATGGGACTGCATCTCGACCAAAACCCCAGGTTTTCTGACCCGACACGTGGAGAGGGTGAAAAGTTGTTAATCAGGAAAATGGAAAATTAGAACAGTATGCGACCCGATAATTTGGCTTAAGGTCCTTATACTGGGATGTCCGAAGGGCACTGACTGGTTAGGTATTTTGAGTTTGTCTCGTTACACCTTCCCCTTAGGGTCCGCCGACCCCGTCGGTTAGATAGAAGGCAACGGATGGCACGGGCCTACGCATGTCTCCGCAGTAAACCCCGCCGTACCAGGTCACATAAAATCTGGATTGGGTACGAAGGACGGCGAAGTGAGACTGCACTTCAAACCGAACCTCCCCCGAGTAGCTGAGGCGCTACCCAGGTCTTCGGCCAGCAAGATGGGAAAACAAGTGAAAAGTGAGATAAAGTGAGAGAACACCCTAACCTAAAATTTCAACCTTGGATTACATTATGCCTATTCACTTTGCATTATTCTCGACTTAATATTTTGTTTTTATATTCAATTAACTGTTATCCTTAGAGATTAAGGTTAGGGTTAGGGCTAGGGTCAGGGCTAGGGGTTAGGTTTAGGGTTAGGTTTAGGTCTAGGGTTAGGTTCAGGGTTAAGTTTAGGGTTAGGGTTAGGTTTAGGGTTAGGTTTAGGTCTAGGATTAGGTTCAGGGTTAAGTTTAGGCTTAGGTTTAGGGTTAGGTTTAGGGTTAGGGGCCAGGGGTTAGGGTGAATGGTTAGGGTCAGGGGTCAGGGTTAAGCATTTTAAATTAGCCTCGCCAATCCTCCCCACCGGGTCCGCCACCCCCGCCGACCAGGCCAAAAAACGAAAGGCACAGACCCACGCCCATTCCCCGCAGCAAACCCCGCCGCACCAGGTCACCCCAAATCTGGATTGTTTTTCCTTTCTCTTTCGTTCAGACCCATGTCCATTCCCTGCAGTAAACCTCGCCGTACCAGGTCATACCAAATCTGGATTGTTTTTCTTTCTCCTTTTCGGTAGGAGGATGGCGCAGTGAGAACGCACCTCCGCCAGAATCTCCCACGGGCAGTCGAGGCGCCCTCCAGGTCCCTAGCTAGCAAGACGGAAAAACAGTGAAAAGCTACAGAAAAGTCCCGACCTACAAGACCTCCTTGTATTAACTACAAACCCGCCTTTTTTTTCCAAAAAAATACAAGACCACACATGTCTCCATTAACTCCATTGTGTCCGTTAACTCCTAGTTATGTTTGAACTATTACCTGTTTTCATGTATTTATTTTTGTTAAAAACAACTGTTTTATTTAGAAAGGGTCATTGTAGTAGGTAATTTGGACGTCAAAATTTTGTAGACACCTCATCAGTAGTGGACCTTGGGGTCACAGAGTGTTTCGGCCATTACCACAAGACACCCTCGCCCAAGGGAGGCCCCGCCGGGGTCGATCAAGCCCCGGAGTGTGTCTACCTCGTCAATTGAAATGTCAGTCATCTGTCCAGTCAACTGTCTAGCTTTAACGCTGACAGAGTAGATCAATTGGTCAATCTGTTAGATATATTGAGAATTTAGCTATTAGTTTTATAACTTTTGGTTTATTTTGTGTGCATTTTGTCTTTATTATTTAATTTTTGGGCATATATTGCATAGCATTTGAGATTGCCAAGTACTCACCTGTCTTCGCTAATGGAACAAATAAAAACTGGTTGCAAATTACCTTGTGTTGAATTCCTTCCCATTCTCTCTTTCTTCTCTTTTTACACCGAACCTCAGGAGGCTGCGCAAAGTCAAGGAGGAGGCCTACAGGAGCGGCGACCGCGAGCTGTTCAGGCAGACCAGAAACACGCTGAACCGAGAGGTCAGAAAAGCCAGGAGGTGTTACGGGGAGAACCTGAAGAGACACCTCTCTGCCAATCCTGATCCCTCAACGGTGTGGAAAGGTCTGCAGAGCATCACGGGCTACAAGAAACGAACCACCCGTCCTGTAGAGAGCCCAAGACTTGCTAACCAGCTAAACAAGTTCTACTGCAGGTTTGATCGGTCCTCCCACACAACGGGACCTCCTGCAACACAATCTACATACTCACCTCTCCCCACAACTGCTCCGTCCACACCTCTATCATCGTTGTCACCCACTCACTCTCTTGCAGAGGCCGCGCCCGCACTCCAGGTCCGCGAGGAGGAAGTGCGCCAGATGTTCCGGAGACAAAAGACCAGGAAGGCACCGGGCCCAGATGGCGTGTCACCTTCCTGCTTGAAAGTCTGCGCTGAGCAGCTGGCGCCCACCTTTGCACGGATCTTCAACCGTTCTCTGGAGCTGTGTGAGGTGCCCTCGTGCTTCAAGAGCTCCACCATCGTTCCAGTAGCCAAGAAGCCCGCCATCACAGGTCTGAATGACTATAGACCCGTCGCACTGACATCTGTGGTCATGAAATCGTTCGAGAGGTTAGTGCTGAACCACCTGAAGGAGGTCACGGGCCCCCTGCTTGACCCCCTCCAGTTTGCCTACCGGGCAAACAGGTCAGTGGATGATGCGGTCAACATGGGACTGCACTACATCCTGCACCACCTGGACACCCCAGGAACGTACGCCAGGATCCTGTTCGTGGACTTCAGCTCGGCGTTCAACACCATCGCCCCTGACATCCTCCAACAGAAGCTCATCCAGCTTGCGGTGCCTGCCTCCACCTGTCAGTGGATCACCAGCTTCCTGACCAACAGGAGACAACATGTGAGGCTGGGGGGCATCACATCTGACACCCGGACCACCAACACTGGAGCCCCTCAGGGTTGCGTCCTCTCCCCACTGCTCTTCTCCCTCTACACCAATGATTTCTCCTCAGGTGACTCCCCTGTGAAGCTCCTGAAGTATGCAGACGACACCACTCTCATCGGACTGATCCAGGACGGTGATGAGACTGAGATGAGGTGGAGCGGCTGGTCCACTGGTGCAGTCAAAACCATCTGGAGCTGAACCCGCTCAAGACCGTGGAGATGACAGTGGATTTCAGGCGAGACCCTTCACCACTTTTACCCCTAACTATCCGCAGTAATACTATTCTTTCCACAGACACCTTCAAGTTCCTGGGAACCACAATCTCTCGGGACCTGAAATGGACCGGCCACATAGACTCTGTCCGGAAGAAGGCCCAGCAGAGGCTGTACTTCCTGAGACAGCTCAAGAAGTTCAACCTGCCGCGAGAGGTTCTGAAGACCTTCTACACTGCCATCATCCAGTCTGTCCTCTGCACCTCCATCACTGTCTGGTTTGGATCGGCCTCCAAACAAGACAAGCACAGACTACAACGGACAATCAGAACTGCAGAAAAGATCATTGGAATCAACCTCCCATCTATCCAAGACTTGTACCTGTCCAGGACCAGGAATCGGGCAAGGAACATCTCTACAGACCCTTCTCACCCGGGTTGCAGTCTGTTTGAACTACTCCCCTCCGGACGGCGTTATAGAGCTCGGTACGCCAAAACCAGCAGACACAGAGACAGCTTCTTCCCCCAGGCTGTTGCTCTGATGAACTCACACCACTCATAGAGTCTCAGAGACATTACTGTGCAATAACATCCTGCTCCTCACACCTTTTTGAATTTGTCTACACTGTTTTTGCCATTATTCACATGTCCTGAATGTTGTTAGTCACCTAAATGTTGAACAGAGGGTGTGTTTCTACCGAAGTCAAATTCCTTGTTTGGCACGCTCAAACATGGCGAATAAAAAACTCTTGAATCTTGAATCCTTTTTTTTTTTTTCCTCCTGGATTATTTCTGATGTTTTTTTTAAGGTGATACCGATTCTGCTTACTGATATATTGACCGATGATGGACGGTGAGATGGCAAATTCATGCGGACTTATTGCCATTGTTGTTTAATTAAGCTCAATCTATTTTTATACGATTAATCGGCGGAGTGATCAGAAGAATACGTAAAATATTCAATAGCTGCAGCCCTAAACACGATTAAGGTTATTGTTTTATTTTCTCGGTGATTTACGGTACCCTATTTGGCCCGCGGACCGCCCGGCGGGTCTTCCTTGAAAGCCAGTCCGCCTGTCGAGCTGCCCTGCCCGGCGTGGGTTTGCGTGGGCGCCCGGTACATTATGGAAGCCAAAAAAAAAAAAAATTCTAAGTGCGAGTGGGACCGGCCGGCGGGGCTTCCTTGAAAGCCCATCCGCCCTCCGGAATATTATGGAAGCTAAAAAAGAAGAAAAAAAAATTCCAAGTGCGATTGCTGATGTATTTACTCGTCGTGTCCACCGGAGGGAGGCAACTCCCCGCCGCAGCTGCAGCGGCAGCGCTTAAATGTCTTCCCGGCCGGCTGGAACTCTGCGCGGGGCGTGTTTCGTCCCGCGCAGCGGTACCAGGTCGCGCTGCGCCGTCAGCCGAGCCGCGCGCGGTCCGCTGGAAGTCTAATAGTAATCATAAGTATCGCTCCATCTTCTCCTCCGCGGTGTTTAAAAAGCGACCATCCGCTCTCCTGGAGCTTTTTTTCGGCCATCTCACGCGTGCGCACGGCCTCCCGGTGAGCCTGGCACCGCGTGGAGCCGGCCCAGAGTGTCCTCGGGCGGCTTTCGGTGCGTTCGCGGCCCGCTGGAAGTCTAATATTAACCATAAATATGGCTCCATCTTCTCCTCCGCGGTGCTTAAAAAGCGTCCATCCGCTCTCCTGGAGCTTTTTTTCGGCCATCTCACGCGTGCGCACGGCCTCCCGGTGAGCCTGGCACCGCGTGGAGCCGGCCCAGAGTGTCCTCGGACGGCTCTCGGTGCGTTGGCGGCCCGCTGGAAGTCTAATATTAACCATAAATATGGCTCCATCTTCTCCTCCGCGGTGCTTGAAAAGCGTCCATCCGCTCTCCTGGAGCTTTTTTCCGGCCATCTCGCGCGTGTGCACGGCCTCCCGGTGAGCCTGGCACCGCGTGGAGCCGGCCCAGAGTGTCCTCGGACGGCTTTCGGCGCGTTCGCGGCCCGCTGGAAGTCTAATATTAACCATCAATATGGCTCCATCTTCTCCTCCGCGGTGCTTAAAAAGCGTCCATCCGCTCTCCTGGAGCTTTTTTCCGGCCATCTCGCGCGTGTGCACGGCCTCCCGGTGGCCCCGAGAAATAAATAATAAATAAAAAATAAATAATTCTGAGCGGGACCGGCCGGCGGGACTTCCTTGAAAGCATAGCCGCCCTCCGAGCTCTCCTGCCCGGCGTGGGTTTGCGTCCGCGACCGGTACATTATGGAAGCTTAAAAAAAAAAAAAAAGAAATTCTGCGTGGGACCGGCTGGCGGGGCTTCCTAGCCGCCCTCCGAGCTCTCCTGCCGGGCGTGGATAAGTGTCCGCGCTACATTATGGAAGCAGAAAAATAAAATAAAAAAATCAAAGTGCGAGTGCTGGTGTATTTACTCGTCGTGTCCACCGGAGGGAGGCAACTCCCCGCCGCAGCTGCAGCGGCAGCTTTGAAACGTCATCCCGGCAGCCTGGAACGCTGCGCGGGGGGGCGATGCGACCCGTGCGAGGTACCGGGTCGCGCTGCGCCGTCTGCCTGGCCGCTTTGGGCCCGCTGGAAGTCTATTAAAGCTCCGCGATCTCCGCCGCGGTGCTTAAAAAGCGTCCATCCGCTCTCCTGGAGCTTTTTTCCGGCCACCTCGCCCGTGTGCGCGGCCGGGAGGCGCGTGGGGAAGTCACAAAGTTCCCTCGGACGGCGTTGGGTGTGTTCGCGGCCCGCTGGAAGTCATTCATGCGCCGCGATCTCCGCCGCGGTGCTCAAAAAGCGTCAACCCGCTCTCCTGGAGCTTTTTTCCGGCCACCTCGCCCGTGTGCGCGGCCTCCCGGTGAACCCGGGAGCGCGTGGGGAAGTCACAAAGTTCCCTCGGACGGCGTTGGGTGTGTTCGCGGCCCGCTGGAAGTCATTCATGCTCCGCGATCTCCGCCGCGGTGCTCAAAAAGCGTCAACCCGCTCTTCTGGAGCTATTTTCGGCCGCCTCGCGCGTGTGCACGCCCTCCCGCTGGCCCCGGCACCGCGTGGAGCCGGCCCAGAGCGTCGCCGGAGCGGAGAGTCGGCCAATATGCTCTAAGTTCGAATGCGGGTGTATTTACTCGTCGTGTCCGCATGAGGGAGGCAACTCCCCGCTGCCGCGGCAGCGGCAGCTTTGAAAGGTCATCCCGGCCGCCCGGAACTGTGCGCGGGGGGGCGATGCGTCCCGTGCGAGGTACCAGGTCGCGCTGCGCCGTCTGCCTGGCCGCTTTGGGCCCGCTGGAAGTCTATTAAAGCTCCGCGATCTCCGCCTCGGTGCTTAAAAAGCGTCCATCCGCTCTCCTGGAGCTTTTTTCGGTCATCTCGTCCGCGTGCACGGCCTGCCGGTGGCACCGGCTGGAGCTCCGCAAAAAGCTCCATTTCTGTTAAAAATGCTTAGCCGCGTCCCTGGAAGCCCAATCGGGCGTAAAAAGTGAGGGGGAAGGCCGCCAAAGCACCGGCTGGAAGTGCGCAAAAAGCTCCATTTCTGTTAAAAATGCTTAACCGTGTCCCTGGAAGCCTCCTCGGGCGTAGAAAGTGAGGGGGAAGGCCGCCAAAGCACCGGCTGGAGCTCCGCAAAAAGCTCCATTTCTGTTAAAATTGCTTAGCCGCGTCCCTGGAAGCCCAATCGGGCGTAGAAAGTGAGGGGGAAGGCCGCCAAAGCACCGGCTGGAAGTGCGCAAAAAGCTCCATTTCTGTTAAAAATGCTTAGCCGCGTCCCTGGAAGCCCAATCGGGCGTAGAAAGTGAGGGGGAAGGCCGCCAAAGCACCGGCTGGAAGTGCGCAAAAAGCTCCATTTCTGTTAAAAATGCTTAGCCGCGTCCCTGGAAGCCCAATCGGGCGTAGAAAGTGAGGGGGAAGGCCGCCAAAGCACCGGCTGGAAGTGCGCAAAAAGCTCCATTTCTGTTAAAAATGCTTAGCCGCGTCCCTGGAAGCCCATTCGGGCGTAGAAAGTGAGGGGGAAGGCCGCCAAAGCACCGGCTGGAAGTGCGCAAAAAGCTCCATTTCTGTTAAAAATGCTTAGCCGCGTCCCTGGAAGCCCAATCGGGCGTAGAAAGTGAGGGGGAAGGCCGCCAAAGCACCGGCTGGAAGTGCGCAAAAAGCTCCATTTCTGTTAAAAATGCTTAGCCGCGTCCCTGGAAGCCCAATCGGGCGTAGAAAGTGAGGGGGAAGGCCGCCAAAGCACCGGCTGGAAGTGCGCAAAAAGCTCCATTTCTGTTAAAAATGCTTAGCCGCGTCCCTGGAAGCCCAATCGGGCGTAGAAAGTGAGGGGGAAGGCCGCCAAAGCACCGGCTGGAAGTGCGCAAAAAGCTCCATTTCTGTTAAAAATGCTTAGCCGCGTCCCTGGAAGCCCAATCGGGCGTAGAAAGTGAGGGGGAAGGCCGCCAAAGCACCGGCTGGAAGTGCGCAAAAAGCTCCATTTCTGTTAAAAATGCTTAGCCGCGTCCCTGGAAGCCCAATCGGGCGTAAAATGTTAGGCGGAACGGCCGTGGAGCTCCGTGTGGAGGTCCTCAAAAAGCTCCATTTCTGTTAAAAATGCTTAGCCGCGTCCCTGGAACCCAAATCGGGCGTAAAATGTTAGGCGGATCGGCGCTGGAGCTCCGTGTGGAGGTCCTCAAAAAGCTCCATTTCTGTTAAAAATGCTTAGCCGCGCCCCTGGAAGCCCAATCGGGCGTAAAATGTTAGGCGGAACGGCGCTGGAGCTCCGTGTGGAGGTCCTCAAAAAGCTCCATTTCTGTTAAAAATGCTTAGCCGCGACCCTGGAAGCCCAATCGGGCGTAAAATGTTAGGCGGAACGGCCGTGGAGCTCCGTGTGGAGGTCCTCAAAAAGCTCCATTTCTGTTAAAAATGCTTAGCCGCGTCCCTGGAACCCAAATCGGGCGTAAAATGTTAGGCGGAACGGCCGTGGAGCTCCGTGTGGAGGTCCTCAAAAAGCTCCATTTCTGTTAAAAATGCTTAGCCGCGTCCCTGGAAGCCCAATCGGGCGTAAAATGTTAGGCGGAACGGCCGTGGAGCTCCGTGTGGAGGTCCTCAAAAAGCTCCATTTCTGTTAAAAATGCTTAGCCGCGTCCCTGGAACCCAAATCGGGCGTAAAATGTTAGGCGGAACGGCCGTGGAGCTCCGTGTGGAGGTCCTCAAAAAGCTCCATAACGTGTTAAAAATGCTTAGCCGCGTCCCTGGAACCCAAATCGGGCGTAAAATGTTAGGCGGAACGGCCGTGGAGCTCCGTGTGGAAGTCCCAAAAAAGCTCCATTTCTGTTAAAAATGCTTAGCCGCGTCCCTGGAAGCCCAATCGGGCGTAAAATGTTAGGCGGAACGGCCGTGGAGCTCCGTGTGGAGGTCCTCAAAAAGCTCCATTTCTGTTAAAAATGCTTAGCCGCGTCCCTGGAACCCAAATCGGGCGTAAAATGTTAGGCGGAACGGCGCTGGAGCTCCGTGTGGAGGTCCTCAAAAAGCTCCATAACGTGTTATAAATGCTTAGCCGCGTCCCTGGAAGCCCAATCGGGCGTAAAATGTTAGGCGGAACGGCCGTGGAGCTCCGTGTGGAGGTCCTCAAAAAGCTCCATAACGTGTTAAAAATGCTTAGCCGCGGCCCTGGAAGCCCAATCGGGCGTAAAATGTTAGGCGGAACGGCCGTGGAGCTCCGTGTGGAGGTCCTCAAAAAGCTCCATAACGTGTTAAAAATGCTTAGCCGCGTCCCTGGAAGCCCAATCGGGCGTAAAATGTTAGGCGGACCGGCCCTGGAGCTCCGTGTGGAGGTCCTCAAAAAGCTCCATAACGTGTTAAAAATGCTTAGCCGCGTCCCTGGAAGCCCAATCGGGCGTAAAATGTTAGGCGGAACGGCGCTGGAGCTCCGTGTGGAGGTCCTCAAAAAGCTCCATAACGTGTTAAAAATGCTTAGCCGCGTCCCTGGAAGCCCAATCGGGCGTAAAATGTTAGGCGGAACGGCCGTGGAGCTCCGTGTGGAGGTCCTCAAAAAGCTCCATAACGTGTTAAAAATGCTTAGCCGCGGCCCTGGAAGCGTAATCGGACGTAAAATGTTAGGCGGAACGGCCAAGGAGCTCCGTGTGGAGGTCCTCAAAAAGCTCCATAACGTGTTAAAAATGCTTAGCCGCGTCCCTGGAAGCCCAATCGGGCGTAAAATGTTAGGCGGAACGGCCGTGGAGCTCCGTGTGGAGGTCCTCAAAAAGCTCCATAACGTGTTAAAAATGCTTAGCCGCGTCCCTGGAACCCAAATCGGGCGTAAAATGTTAGGCGGAACGGCCCTGAAGCTCCGTGTGGAAGTCCCAAAAAAGCTCCATAACGTGTTAAAAATGCTTAGCCGCGTCCCTGGAACCCAAATCGGGCGTAAAATGTTAGGCGGAACGGCCGTGGAGCTCCGTGTGGAGGTCCTCAAAAAGCTCCATTTCTGTTAAAAATGCTTAGCCGCGTCCCTGGAACCCAAATCGGGCGTAAAATGTTAGGCGGACCGGCCCTGGAGCTCCTTGTGGAGGTCCTCAAAAAGCTCAATTTCTGTTAAAAATGCTTAGCCGCGTCCCTGGAACCCAAATCGGGCGTAAAATGTTAGGCGGACCGGCCGTGGAGCTCCGTGTGGAGGTCCTCAAAAAGCTCCATAACGTGTTAAAAATGCTTAGCCGCGTCCCTGGAAGCGTAATCGGGCGTAAAAAGTGAGGCGGAACGGCCCTGAAGCTCCGTGTGGAAGTCCTCAAAAAGCTCCATAACGTGTTAAAAATGCTTAGCCGCGTCCCTGGAACCCAAATCGGGCGTAAAATGTTAGGCGGAACGGCCGTGGAGCTCCGTGTGGAGGTCCTCAAAAAGCTCCATTTCTGTTAAAAATGCTTAGCCGCGTCCCTGGAACCCAAATCGGGCGTAAAATGTTAGGCGGAACGGCCGTGGAGCTCCGTGTGGAGGTCCTCAAAAAGCTCCATAACGTGTTAAAAATGCTTAGCCGCGTCCCTGGAACCCAAATCGGGCGTAAAATGTTAGGCGGACCGGCCGTGGAGCTCCGTGTGGAGGTCCTCAAAAAGCTCCATAACGTGTTAAAAATGCTTAGCCGCGTCCCTGGAACCCAAATCGGGCGTAAAATGTTAGGCGGAACAGCCGTGGAGCTCCGTGTGGAGGTCCTCAAAAAGCTCCATTTCTGTTAAAAATGCTTAGCCGCGGCCCTGGAAGCCCAATCGGGCGTAAAATGTTAGGCGGAACGGCCGTGGAGCTCCGTGTGGAGGTCCTCAAAAAGCTCCATAACGTGTTAAAAATGCTTAGCCGCGTCCCTGGAAGCCCAATCGGGCGTAAAATGTTAGGCGGACCGGCCCTGGAGCTCCGTGTGGAGGTCCTCAAAAAGCTCCATAACGTGTTAAAAATGCTTAGCCGCGTCCCTGGAAGCCCAATCGGGCGTAAAATGTTAGGCGGAACGGGTTAGGGTTAGGGTTAGGGTTAGGGGTTAGGGTTAGGGTTAGGGTTAGGGTTAGGGGGGGTTAGGGTTAGGGGTTAGGGTTAGGTATTTTGAGTTTGTCTCGTTACACCTTCCCCTTAGGGTCCGCCGACCCCGTCGGTTAGATAGAAGGCAACGGATGGCACGGGCCTACGCATGTCTCCGCAGTAAACCCCGCCGTACCAGGTCACATAAAATCTGGATTGGGTACGAAGGCCGGCGAAGTGTGACTGCCCCTCAACCCGAACCTCCCCCGAGTAGCTGAGGCGCTACCCAGGTCTTCGGCCAGCAAGATGGGAAAAAAAAGAGAGAGAAGGGGTGAAAAGTGAGATAAAAAAACGAGAGAAAGCCCTAACTTAGAATTCCCACCTTGGATTCCATTATGTCTATTCCCATTGCATTATTCTTAACCTTATATTTTGTTTTTATATTCAATTAACTGTTATCCTTAGAGATTAAGGTTAGGGCTAGGGTCAGGGCTAGGGGTTAGGTTTAGGGTTAGGTTTAGGGTTAGGTTTAGGTCTAGGGTTAGGTTCAGGGTTAGGTTTAGGTCTAGGATTAGGTTCAGGGTTAAGTTTAGGTTTAGGGCTAGGTTTAGGGTTAGGTTTAGGGTTAGGTTTAGGGTTAGGTTTAGGGTTAGGGGCTAGGGGTTAGGGTGAGTGGTTAGGGTCAGGGGTCAGGGTTAAGCATTTTGAATTAGCCTCGCCAATCCTCCCCACCGGGTCCGCCACCCCCGCCGACCAGGCCAAAAGCAACGAAAGGCACAGACCCACGCCCATTCCCCGCAGCAAACCCCGCCGCACATGTCTTAATTGTGTCCATTAACTCCTAGTTATGTTTGAACTGTTACCTGTTTTCATGTATTTATTTTTGTTAAAAACAACTGTTTTGTTTAGAAAGGGTCATTGTAGTAGGTAATTTGGACGTCAAAATTTTGTAGACACCTCATCAGTAGTGGACCTTGGGGTCACAGAGTGTTTCGGCCATTACCACAAGACACCCTCGCCCAAGGGAGGCCCCGCCGGGGTCGATCAAGCCCCGGAGTGTGTCTACCTCGTCAATTGAAATGTCAGTCATCTGTCCAGTCAACTGTCTAGCTTTAACGCTGACAGAGTAGATCAATTGGTCAATCTGTTAGATATATTGAGAATTTAGCTATTAGTTTTATAACTTTTGGTTTATTTTGTGTGCATTTTGTCTTTATTATTTAATTTTTGGGCATATATTGCATAGCATTTGAGATTGCCAAGTACTCACCTGTCTTCGCTAATGGAACAAATAAAAACTGGTTGCAAATTACCTTGTGTTGAATTCCTTCCCATTCTCTCTTTCTTCTCTTTTTACTTGCGCCACTCTCTGGAGTCACGGAGCCACTACTGATCGCCCACTCCCATGAGCCTCAGCTAAGTGTCATGGCAGGCTCTCGTCAAACCATCACCTCTCTAAAAATTGATAAAAGCCGAATAAGGTCCGATTGAAAACATTAGTATTGTTGAAATGTATTTGTCGGACTCCTTTATCCATAAATTTAATCCATAACCATGACAAATTACACAATTTTAAAGCGCCTTACGCGGACCGTTACTAATATAAGTAGGAGCGAACCAGAAGTACCCATGAGCCCCTGCTGCCCAAGATGTCAGTTATCATCTACCCCGTTACGTCAAAAGTCAACCCACAGAGCGCTCAACAAACTCCACTCCAACCCCACGCTACTGTCAAAGTGCGCTGCTTTGTCACTTTCAACCGCCATTTAAATCCCAAACCTCAATAACAACGTATATTCGGAATGAACTCTTCTTAACCGTGCAGCCGTTAAAATAGCATTAGCAAAAAGGAAAGTACCCACAAGCCCCAGCGCTGTGTCATGGCAACTCCCGCAAACACTAACATTCTCAAAGTTACCCAAATAAACGGCTAAGAATCTATTAAACTTCGATTCAATGCCTTGGTACTTCCCAAATGTGTCGATCGGCTTCATTTATTCGTGAATTTAATCCATAACTTTCAAAGTTTCGCATATATGGAATGGAATCCACTTACCCGTATTGTAGCTAATCTGAGCATTAGCCAACCGGAAGTACCCATAAGCCCCCGCGGCGCGTCATAGGTTGCCTGTAAACAATAACGTTACTAAAATCGCCCCACAAAATGATGATACTCGAATAAAAATCGATTTGTATAGTTTAATCTTGCTAACCCGGTCATTTTTGTCCGTCAACTTCTCCCCAACAATAATCGCGCTGTATATTGATTGAAACGAGATAGGCATTAACGTAAAGTAGCTAAACAACGGCAGCAATGCGGAAGTACGTAAGATTCCGCCCAGTGTCATGGCAACCATCTGTCAACAACCGCATTTATCTTAATATCCACCCCCACAAAGTGATCAGAATCCCACAAAGTGTCCATAAACACTTTAGTAATCTTTATTAGTGTTTTCCCTATTTATTTATCTCCACATTTAAAGGATAATATTCACAAAATAGTAATTCTGTCTAAAAAAAGCCTTGTTTGTGCGACCGCTGTCAAATGTGTCAATGGCGCCCCCTTGTGCAGTCTCGTCATTATTGTTTTGACCAAAAAAAACTTTTTGATTAAATTCAGGCTTAGAACAAGGTTAAGCTCTGGTTTTGGAATTTGGTTCAATTTAGGATTTAGTTTTGGAATTGGTTAAGTTTAGGATTTGGATAAGGGTTACGAGTTAGTTTAGGAGTTTGGTTAAGTGTCAGGATTTTGATGAGGTTAAATTTAGAAACTTGATTTTGGTTAAGCTTAGAATCTAAAATTGGTTAAGTTTAGGATTTCAAATTTAGGCTTAGAACAAGGCTAAGATCTGGTCTTGGAATTTGGTTCAATTTAGGATTTAGTTTTGGAATTGGTTAAGTTTAGGATTTAGATAAGGGTTACGAGTTAGTTTAGGAGTTTGGTTAAGTGTCAGGATTTTGATGAGGTTAAATTTAGAAACTTGATTTTGGTTAAGCTTAGAATTAGTTAAGTTTAGGATTTTGTTTGCGATTTGGTTAAGGGTTAGGACTTGACCCAGGGCAAGGAATCGATTTCAGAATTTGATTCAGTTCCAAGACTAGAATCTGGTTGAATTTAGGACTTGAAGTTTGTGTTACAGTGTCCCGTGATTGGACCGCTGTTGTCTCCACTAGTAGCCGTTGTGGTGGATCTTCTCTCCCCCTTGGCACTTCAGAAGAATTAGGGCCAGGTTCTCGGTATCTTCTTCTTCTTTCTTCAAAGAGCTCCCGCAGCACATTTACCGTTGGCCCTTGGCACGTCGTCGAGTTTTCCTCCTGAGTAGGTGAATGCACTCCTTCACCTGCCGTTGTGATGGATCTTCTCTCCCTTTGGTGCTTCAGAAGAATTAGGACCAGGTTCTTGCTATCTTATTCTTCTTTCTTCACAGAGCTCCAGCAGCCCACTTACCGTTGTTTGCACTTCCCGCGTCGTCGAGTTTTCTTCCTGAGTGGGTGAACATCTTCCTTCACCTACTGGTAAGTTTTGTGGGTTTCTTTCAGTTCCTCCGTGGGTTGGGCTTCTCCTCGTTCCAATGAGTGGTGGCTGAGCTGTTTCTTCTACCTCTCCTTCGTCTATGTCTTCTTAACTCACCGTTGGCGTCTCTCCCATCTCCTCTTAGGCCGCAATGGAAAAGGCGCTGCCAATCCGTGCTCTTGATTCCTCCTCCGAAGTGAGGGAACTTATCCTTCTACTCGGGGCCTGCTCCTAGTGGTCCTCTAGAGTCTCTGTTCAGGTAGATTCCAGGCATTCCACTGCCTTATGTAGAGATTGAAGATGGCCCTCCCCAGGTTGGAAAAGTTTTAAAGAAAAGGAGAGTCCACGGATAGGTAATGGGAAATGGGACTGCATCTCGACCAAAACCCCAGGTTTTCTGACCCGACACGTGGAGAGGGTGAAAAGTTGTTCATCAGGAAAATGGAAAATTAGAACAGTATGCGACCCGATAATTTGGCTTAAGGTCCTTATACTGGGATGTCCGAGGGGCACTGGCTGGTTAGGTATTTTGAGTTTGTCTCGTTACACCTTCCCCTTAGGGTCCGCCGACCCCGTCGGTTAGATAGAAGGCAACGGATGGCACGGGCCTACGCATGTTTCCGCAGTAAACCCCGCCGTACCAGGTCACATAAAATCTGGATTGGGTACGAAGGACGGCGAAGTGTGACTGCACCTCAGCCAGAACCTCCCCCGAGTAGCTAAGGCGCTACCCAGGTCTTCGGCCAGCAAGATGGGAAAACAAGTGAAAAGTGAGATAAAGTGAGAGAACACCCTAACCTAAAATTTCAACCTTGGATTACATTATGCCTATTCACTTTGCATTATTCTCGATTTAATATTTTGTTTTTATATTCAATTAACTGTTATCCTTAGAGATTAAGGTTAGGGTTAGGGCTAGGGTCAGGGCTAGGGGTTAGGTTTAGGGTTAGGTTTAGGGTTAGGTTTAGGTCTAGGGTTAGGTTCAGGGTTAAGTTTAGGGTTAGGGTTAGGTTTAGGGTTAGGTTTAGGGTTAGGTTTAGGGTTAGGTTTAGGTCTAGGATTAGGTTCAGGGTTAAGTTTAGGCTTAGGGTTAGGTTTAGGGTTAGGTTTAGGGTTAGGGGCTAGGGGTTAGGGTGAGTGGTTAGGGTCAGGGGTCAGGGTTAAGCATTTTGAATTAGCCTCGCCAATCCTCCCCACCGGGTCCGCCACCCCCGCCGACCAGGCCAAAAGCAACGAAAGGCACAGAACAGAAAAGGCACAACTCCTAGTTATGTTTGAACTATTACCTGTTTTCATGTATTTATTTTTGTTAAAAACAACTGTTTTGTTTAGAAAGGGTCATTGTAGTAGGTAATTTGGACGTCAAAATTTTGTAGACACCTCATCAGTAGTGGACCTTGGGGTCACAGAGTGTTTCGGCCATTACCACAAGACACCCTCGCCCAAGGGAGGCCCCGCCGGGGTCGATCAAGCCCCGGAGTGTGTCTACCTCGTCAATTGAAATGTCAGTCATCTGTCCAGTCAACTGTCTAGCTTTAACGCTGACAGAGTAGATCAATTGGTCAATCTGTTAGATATATTGAGAATTTAGCTATTAGTTTTATAACTTTTGGTTTATTTTGTGTGCATTTTGTCTTTATTATTTAATTTTTGGGCATATATTGCATAGCATTTGAGATTGCCAAGTACTCACCTGTCTTCGCTAATGGAACAAATAAAAACTGGTTGCAAATTACCTTGTGTTAAATTCCTTCCCATTCTCTCTTTCTTCTCTTTTTACTTGCGCCACTCTCTGGAGTCACGGAGCCACTACTGATCGCCCACTCCCATGAGCCTCAGCTAAGTGTCATGGCAGGCTCTCGTCAAACCATCACCTCTCTAAAAATTGATAAAAGCCGAATAAGGTCCGATTGAAAACATTAGTATTGTTGAAATGTATTTGTCGGACTCCTTTATCCATAACTTTAATCCATAACCATGACAAATTACACAATTTTAAAGCGCCTTACGCGGATCGTCACTAATATAAGTAGGAGCGAACCAGAAGTACCCATGAGCCCCTGCTGCCTAAGATGTCAGTTATCATCTACCCCGTTACGTCAAAAGTCAACCAACAGAGCGCTCAACAAACGCCACTCCAACCCCACGCCACTGCCAAAGTGCGCTGCCCCGTCACTTTCAACCGCCATTTAAATCCCAAACCTCAATAACAACGTATATTCGGAATGAACTCTTCTTAACCGTGCAGCCGTTAAAATAGCATTAGCAAAAAGCAAGTACCCACAAGCCCCAGCGCTGTGTCATGGCAACTCCCGCAAACACTAACACTCTCAAAGTTACCCAAATAAACGGCTAAGAATCTATTAAGGTTAGGGTTAGGGTTAGGGTTTAGGGTTAGGGTTAGGGGTTAGGGTTAGGGGTTAGGGGTTAGGGGTTAGGGGTTAGGGTTAGGGGTTAGGGTTAGGGTTAGGGTTAGGGTTAGGGTTAGGTTAGGGTTAGGGTTAGGGTTAGGTTTTGGGCGTAGAGACCCACTCCAAAAGGAGCGAGGAGGTGCACGGACCTCCCGGTCCCAGGATCCCCTATCCTCCCTGTCCAAAAAATTGGGCGGTTGACGTTGTCCCCTCCGACCACGACTAACCACCGTCCACTCCGACATTGTCTTTTAATCTATTTATTATTGAAATTTGAATGTATTCTTAAATTTATTTATTATTTACCCAAATATACCAATGAAATCCAATTCAATCCCTTTATTAATTCACTTATTTATTTAACCCCCAAATCAATTAATACCCCAAACCCAGTCTTATGTGCAAAAAAACAACAAATAAATCCAATAAATTTCTTTTCAAATAAACTGAAACAAATACGACGTTTCGACCTTAATCGGTCTTCATCAGGTACTAACAAACAAAACAAATGAGAAAAACCAAAAATACATATATTAGTGAAATGGCTGGCTATTTTTCAAGAGAGCAGAGAGTTGTCGACTCTTCGAGAGACAAATGCACAATGAGCCGTTTTTTCTCTCGTCTCCTTTTATACCCTCTCTTTTTTCTGCTTCTTTTTATTCGTTTTTTCTTACGTTGATTTGTATATAATTTTCTTCACCATACACCACTAAATACACTGGTCTAATTATTTTCATTCGTTCTGTTGTTTATCTCACACCCAATGTATAATTTGTATTAATATTTTTAATGTCTTTGTAATTCAATCATCAAGCAATATTTAATGTTGGCACTGCGTTTTTAATACTTTTAAAATTTCGTAAATGATTTTAAACTGATTAGTATGTATACATTTTAAATTTTGATGTTCTAAATTTTAAAGAGTTTTTAATAGTTTTTGGTGTTTTTGAAAATTTGTAAATTTTAAGGTTTAAATTTTAGTATGTATACATTCTTAAATTTTGACGTTTTAAATTTTTAAGAGTTTTTAATTGTTTTTAGTGTTTTTGAAAATTTGTAAATTTTAAGGTTTAATTTTTACGTGCGATATCCCCCCCAAAAAACAATAATTATTTATTTATTAACTAACAAAATTAATACTTTATTAAAAAAATGTCCAATCAATGTGTATATTTTGGTAGGTCCAATTAGGGTTAGGGTTAGGGTTAGGGTTAGGGTTAGGGTTAGGGTTAGGGTTGGGATTATGGGTCAGGAGTAGGGATTGGGGTCAGGGATGGGAATGTGGTCAGGATCCGAATTGAGTGGTGTATGGTGAAAATTCAATGCCTAATGTTTAGTCCAATTGGTTCCCTAGTTCCCAATGTAAATATCCAACATCGTTCCCTCCCTTTCCTTTCTCCATCTGACCAATTGATGTTCCTTTGTAATCCTGCCATTCTCATTGAGGCCAAACCATGATGAACAAAATGTTTAACTAAGGGCGTGTCCATTTCCTTCTTGTTCTTGACATTATACCGATGTTGATACATGCGCGTGGACAGACTGGGTTAGGGTTAGGGTTAGGGTTAGGGTTAGGGTTAGGGTTAGGGTTAGGGTTAGGGTTAGGGTTAGGGTTAAAGTTAGGGTTAGGGTTAGGGTTAGGGTTAGGGTTAGGGTTAGGGTTAGGGTTAGGGTTAGGGTTAGGGTTAGGTTTGTGGTAAGTGACTCCCCTCCTTGAGGGAGGGAAGGTAGGTGCACGGTCCATCCATCCAGGACCCCAATCAGCCCCCAGCTCACGGTTCTGACGGGCAACGCGGCGGCGCCGGCCATAATGGACCGTCGTCCAACCCTGATCCATGGCTGTGGATTCAGAAATTGCCTTTGTTATATAATTAATAAAATTGTTTTTAATAATAAGGTCTCAATTTTGATTTATTTTGGCCAATATGTATAGTGTGCCCTGACAACGTTTCAGCTATTGTAAGCCTTCATCAGGTCTGGCACACATGAAATAAAAGAAAATAACATATATTTTTTTGTTTTATGAGGTGCAACAATGTGTCTTGCTTGCAGTCCAATTTCGCACTAAAGACTTTTTTCTTTGCGGATTCTTTTTATATCCTCAGCTTGGTTGAAGTTTTAAATCGTTTTTGTTTTCTAAATCTTTTTTGTTTTTCGAAATTTCGTTTTAGAAATGTTACATTGTTTAAGTTTAAATTTGCGTTTTCCAATTTATTTTCATATTTAAACTAGCCATCACATTAGGTTTAAACAAAATATTTAATTCTGGTCAATTTGTTACTGGTATTGTATGAAACATGTTAACATACTAATTTTGTTTTTTTGTTTTTAAGGTGTTATATTTTTCTTGTTTTTTGTTTTTTCAAGTGGGCGTGGTCCAGGATCCAAAATTGAGGTTCCAACTGCAGGTAAGTGGTGCACAGGTAGGTGGATGATATATGTATATTGGGGTTTTGCAAATTTACAATTATGTGAATGAGAATGTTTGGTGACCTTTGTTTAATTCCTTTTTTATTTTGTTATTGATTCATTTTTTATTCATTTTTTATTCTTTTTTCACTCAGTTTTTTAGGTGGGCGTGGTCCGGGGACCAGACGCATGGTTCCAATTGGAGGTAAGTGTCCAGGTAGGTATCAAATATATGGGTTCGAATTAACTAATACTCATTTGTCCTAATTGTGTATATTGTGCTACTGTATGGAAGGTCTGTTCCTGGTGGGACGTAAATAGGGACTGGGATTGGGGAAAGGGTTAGGGTTAGGGTTTGGGTTAGGGTTGGGGGCAGGGTTAGGGTTGGGGGCAGGGTCAGGGGTGGGGTCAGGGGACAAAGCCCGATCCCCATGTGCAGACACCCCTCTTGGGCGGTCCTGGTTGGGAGGGAAGCGGCTGGGCTTACTGGCCACCACCGTGATCTTCCTCTGTGGGCGTGGGGACAGCGTTAAATTTTGGCTCTGAATCTCAACCTCCCCCCCTGGCTCCGGAACCTGGGGCCCCTTATCGGCGACAGGTGTGAGAGGGTTAGGGTTAGGGTTAGGAACAGGTTTGGGGCCAGGCTTAGGTTTGGGAGCGGAGCGCAGCAGGTCAGCACGGTCTTGCAAAAAGTCCAAAATGTCACACTCCACCACCGAAATTGTGTTTGGTAGTATGCGCGGAAAATTTCGCTTGGCCCAACCAACCGCCACTTGGAAAGCAGCCTCCCATTCCAGATTGTGGTTCTGGAGTGCCAATTCCATGTCGTTCCGGCAGGCATCTAGGTGGAGCTCGTAATGGCGTTTGAGGATCTGGCAGGTGGTCTTGCCCCAGGACTTGGCATTGTCCACAATCTGCCGCACAACACCCCCATCAAGGAATGCCGGCTTGATCATTGTGGACAGCACCTCCTCCATCCTTGTGACCATCCGAGGTTGTGTAGCCCACCTCTGGGGGTCTACATTGTTCAGGTGGTGGTTGACCTTAATCAAATTAAAGATTTTGCGGACCAAGCAACCAAATGTGGCCTCTGCCGGTCTCCACTTGGAGGTCCGGGTTGCAGCTCGAGGGGGACCACGTTGGTCCTGACTTGGTTGCCCGCGGCCTTGGCGAACCACTGTCGCATATGAGTCAAATCCGGAGCCGGGTGGTCTGAAGGGACCCGGAGGAGGCACAGGCTGGTTAGGTTTGTGGTAAGTGACTCCCCTCCTTGAGGGAGGGAAGGTAGGTGCACGGTCCATCCATCCAGGACCCCAATCAGCCCCCAGCTCACGGTTCTGACGGGCAACGCGGCGGCGCCGGCCATAATGGACCGTCGTCCAACCCTGATCCATGGCTGTGGATTCAGAAATTGCCTTTGTTATATAATTAATAAAATTGTTTTTAATAATAAGGTCTCAATTTTGATTTATTTTGGCCAATATGTATAGTGTGCCCTGACAACGTTTCAGCTATTGTAAGCCTTCATCAGGTCTGGCACACATGAAATAAAAGAAAATAACATATATTTTTTTGTTTTATGAGGTGCAACAATGTGTCTTGCTTGCAGTCCAATTTCGCACTAAAGACTTTTTTCTTTGCGGATTCTTTTTATATCCTCAGCTTGGTTGAAGTTTTAAATCGTTTTTGTTTTCTAAATCTTTTTTGTTTTTCGAAATTTCGTTTTAGAAATGTTACATTGTTTAAGTTTAAATTTGCGTTTTCCAATTTATTTTCATATTTAAACTAGCCATCACATTAGGTTTAAACAAAATATTTAATTCTGGTCAATTTGTTACTGGTATTGTATGAAACATGTTAACATACTAATTTTGTTTTTTTGTTTTTAAGGTGTTATATTTTTCTTGTTTTTTGTTTTTTCAAGTGGGCGTGGTCCAGGATCCAAAATTGAGGTTCCAACTGCAGGTAAGTGGTGCACAGGTAGGTGGATGATATATGTATATTGGGGTTTTGCAAATTTACAATTATGTGAATGAGAATGTTTGGTGACCTTTGTTTAATTCCTTTTTTATTTTGTTATTGATTCATTTTTTATTCATTTTTTATTCTTTTTTCACTCAGTTTTTTAGGTGGGCGTGGTCCGGGGACCAGACGCATGGTTCCAATTGGAGGTAAGTGTCCAGGTAGGTATCAAATATATGGGTTCGAATTAACTAATACTCATTTGTCCTAATTGTGTATATTGTGCTACTGTATGGAAGGTCTGTTCCTGGTGGGACGTAAATAGGGACTGGGATTGGGGAAAGGGTTAGGGTTAGGGTTTGGGTTAGGGTTGGGGGCAGGGTTAGGGTTGGGGGCAGGGTCAGGGGTGGGGTCAGGGGACAAAGCCCGATCCCCATGTGCAGACACCCCTCTTGGGCGGTCCTGGTTGGGAGGGAAGCGGCTGGGCTTACTGGCCACCACCGTGATCTTCCTCTGTGGGCGTGGGGACAGCGTTAAATTTTGGCTCTGAATCTCAACCTCCCCCCCTGGCTCCGGAACCTGGGGCCCCTTATCGGCGACAGGTGTGAGAGGGTTAGGGTTAGGGTTAGGAACAGGTTTGGGGCCAGGCTTAGGTTTGGGAGCGGAGCGCAGCAGGTCAGCACGGTCTTGCAAAAAGTCCAAAATGTCACACTCCACCACCGAAATTGTGTTTGGTAGTATGCGCGGAAAATTTCGCTTGGCCCAACCAACCGCCACTTGGAAAGCAGCCTCCCATTCCAGATTGTGGTTCTGGAGTGCCAATTCCATGTCGTTCCGGCAGGCATCTAGGTGGAGCTCGTAATGGCGTTTGAGGATCTGGCAGGTGGTCTTGCCCCAGGACTTGGCATTGTCCACAATCTGCCGCACAACACCCCCATCAAGGAATGCCGGCTTGATCATTGTGGACAGCACCTCCTCCATCCTTGTGACCATCCGAGGTTGTGTAGCCCACCTCTGGGGGTCTACATTGTTCAGGTGGTGGTTGACCTTAATCAAATTAAAGATTTTGCGGACCAAGCAACCAAATGTGGCCTCTGCCGGTCTCCACTTGGAGGTCCGGGTTGCAGCTCGAGGGGGACCACGTTGGTCCTGACTTGGTTGCCCGCGGCCTTGGCGAACCACTGTCGCATATGAGTCAAATCCGGAGCCGGGTGGTCTGAAGGGACCCGGAGGAGGCACAGGCTGGTTAGGTTTGTGGTAAGTGACTCCCCTCCTTGAGGGAGGGAAGGTAGGTGCACGGTCCATCCATCCAGGACCCCAATCAGCCCCCAGCTCACGGTTCTGACGGGCAACGCGGCGGCGCCGGCCATAATGGACCGTCGTCCAACCCTGATCCATGGCTGTGGATTCAGAAATTGCCTTTGTTATATAATTAATAAAATTGTTTTTAATAATAAGGTCTCAATTTTGATTTATTTTGGCCAATATGTATAGTGTGCCCTGACAACGTTTCAGCTATTGTAAGCCTTCATCAGGTCTGGCACACATGAAATAAAAGAAAATAACATATATTTTTTTGTTTTATGAGGTGCAACAATGTGTCTTGCTTGCAGTCCAATTTCGCACTAAAGACTTTTTTCTTTGCGGATTCTTTTTATATCCTCAGCTTGGTTGAAGTTTTAAATCGTTTTTGTTTTCTAAATCTTTTTTGTTTTTCGAAATTTCGTTTTAGAAATGTTACATTGTTTAAGTTTAAATTTGCGTTTTCCAATTTATTTTCATATTTAAACTAGCCATCACATTAGGTTTAAACAAAATATTTAATTCTGGTCAATTTGTTACTGGTATTGTATGAAACATGTTAACATACTAATTTTGTTTTTTTGTTTTTAAGGTGTTATATTTTTCTTGTTTTTTGTTTTTTCAAGTGGGCGTGGTCCAGGATCCAAAATTGAGGTTCCAACTGCAGGTAAGTGGTGCACAGGTAGGTGGATGATATATGTATATTGGGGTTTTGCAAATTTACAATTATGTGAATGAGAATGTTTGGTGACCTTTGTTTAATTCCTTTTTTATTTTGTTATTGATTCATTTTTTATTCATTTTTTATTCTTTTTTCACTCAGTTTTTTAGGTGGGCGTGGTCCGGGGACCAGACGCATGGTTCCAATTGGAGGTAAGTGTCCAGGTAGGTATCAAATATATGGGTTCGAATTAACTAATACTCATTTGTCCTAATTGTGTATATTGTGCTACTGTATGGAAGGTCTGTTCCTGGTGGGACGTAAATAGGGACTGGGATTGGGGAAAGGGTTAGGGTTAGGGTTTGGGTTAGGGTTGGGGGCAGGGTTAGGGTTGGGGGCAGGGTCAGGGGTGGGGTCAGGGGACAAAGCCCGATCCCCATGTGCAGACACCCCTCTTGGGCGGTCCTGGTTGGGAGGGAAGCGGCTGGGCTTACTGGCCACCACCGTGATCTTCCTCTGTGGGCGTGGGGACAGCGTTAAATTTTGGCTCTGAATCTCAACCTCCCCCCCTGGCTCCGGAACCTGGGGCCCCTTATCGGCGACAGGTGTGAGAGGGTTAGGGTTAGGGTTAGGAACAGGTTTGGGGCCAGGCTTAGGTTTGGGAGCGGAGCGCAGCAGGTCAGCACGGTCTTGCAAAAAGTCCAAAATGTCACACTCCACCACCGAAATTGTGTTTGGTAGTATGCGCGGAAAATTTCGCTTGGCCCAACCAACCGCCACTTGGAAAGCAGCCTCCCATTCCAGATTGTGGTTCTGGAGTGCCAATTCCATGTCGTTCCGGCAGGCATCTAGGTGGAGCTCGTAATGGCGTTTGAGGATCTGGCAGGTGGTCTTGCCCCAGGACTTGGCATTGTCCACAATCTGCCGCACAACACCCCCATCAAGGAATGCCGGCTTGATCATTGTGGACAGCACCTCCTCCATCCTTGTGACCATCCGAGGTTGTGTAGCCCACCTCTGGGGGTCTACATTGTTCAGGTGGTGGTTGACCTTAATCAAATTAAAGATTTTGCGGACCAAGCAACCAAATGTGGCCTCTGCCGGTCTCCACTTGGAGGTCCGGGTTGCAGCTCGAGGGGGACCACGTTGGTCCTGACTTGGTTGCCCGCGGCCTTGGCGAACCACTGTCGCATATGAGTCAAATCCGGAGCCGGGTGGTCTGAAGGGACCCGGAGGAGGCACAGGCTGGTTAGGTTTGTGGTAAGTGACTCCCCTCCTTGAGGGAGGGAAGGTAGGTGCACGGTCCATCCATCCAGGACCCCAATCAGCCCCCAGCTCACGGTTCTGACGGGCAACGCGGCGGCGCCGGCCATAATGGACCGTCGTCCAACCCTGATCCATGGCTGTGGATTCAGAAATTGCCTTTGTTATATAATTAATAAAATTGTTTTTAATAATAAGGTCTCAATTTTGATTTATTTTGGCCAATATGTATAGTGTGCCCTGACAACGTTTCAGCTATTGTAAGCCTTCATCAGGTCTGGCACACATGAAATAAAAGAAAATAACATATATTTTTTTGTTTTATGAGGTGCAACAATGTGTCTTGCTTGCAGTCCAATTTCGCACTAAAGACTTTTTTCTTTGCGGATTCTTTTTATATCCTCAGCTTGGTTGAAGTTTTAAATCGTTTTTGTTTTCTAAATCTTTTTTGTTTTTCGAAATTTCGTTTTAGAAATGTTACATTGTTTAAGTTTAAATTTGCGTTTTCCAATTTATTTTCATATTTAAACTAGCCATCACATTAGGTTTAAACAAAATATTTAATTCTGGTCAATTTGTTACTGGTATTGTATGAAACATGTTAACATACTAATTTTGTTTTTTTGTTTTTAAGGTGTTATATTTTTCTTGTTTTTTGTTTTTTCAAGTGGGCGTGGTCCAGGATCCAAAATTGAGGTTCCAACTGCAGGTAAGTGGTGCACAGGTAGGTGGATGATATATGTATATTGGGGTTTTGCAAATTTACAATTATGTGAATGAGAATGTTTGGTGACCTTTGTTTAATTCCTTTTTTATTTTGTTATTGATTCATTTTTTATTCATTTTTTATTCTTTTTTCACTCAGTTTTTTAGGTGGGCGTGGTCCGGGGACCAGACGCATGGTTCCAATTGGAGGTAAGTGTCCAGGTAGGTATCAAATATATGGGTTCGAATTAACTAATACTCATTTGTCCTAATTGTGTATATTGTGCTACTGTATGGAAGGTCTGTTCCTGGTGGGACGTAAATAGGGACTGGGATTGGGGAAAGGGTTAGGGTTAGGGTTTGGGTTAGGGTTGGGGGCAGGGTTAGGGTTGGGGGCAGGGTCAGGGGTGGGGTCAGGGGACAAAGCCCGATCCCCATGTGCAGACACCCCTCTTGGGCGGTCCTGGTTGGGAGGGAAGCGGCTGGGCTTACTGGCCACCACCGTGATCTTCCTCTGTGGGCGTGGGGACAGCGTTAAATTTTGGCTCTGAATCTCAACCTCCCCCCCTGGCTCCGGAACCTGGGGCCCCTTATCGGCGACAGGTGTGAGAGGGTTAGGGTTAGGGTTAGGAACAGGTTTGGGGCCAGGCTTAGGTTTGGGAGCGGAGCGCAGCAGGTCAGCACGGTCTTGCAAAAAGTCCAAAATGTCACACTCCACCACCGAAATTGTGTTTGGTAGTATGCGCGGAAAATTTCGCTTGGCCCAACCAACCGCCACTTGGAAAGCAGCCTCCCATTCCAGATTGTGGTTCTGGAGTGCCAATTCCATGTCGTTCCGGCAGGCATCTAGGTGGAGCTCGTAATGGCGTTTGAGGATCTGGCAGGTGGTCTTGCCCCAGGACTTGGCATTGTCCACAATCTGCCGCACAACACCCCCATCAAGGAATGCCGGCTTGATCATTGTGGACAGCACCTCCTCCATCCTTGTGACCATCCGAGGTTGTGTAGCCCACCTCTGGGGGTCTACATTGTTCAGGTGGTGGTTGACCTTAATCAAATTAAAGATTTTGCGGACCAAGCAACCAAATGTGGCCTCTGCCGGTCTCCACTTGGAGGTCCGGGTTGCAGCTCGAGGGGGACCACGTTGGTCCTGACTTGGTTGCCCGCGGCCTTGGCGAACCACTGTCGCATATGAGTCAAATCCGGAGCCGGGTGGTCTGAAGGGACCCGGAGGAGGCACAGGCTGGTTAGGTTTGTGGTAAGTGACTCCCCTCCTTGAGGGAGGGAAGGTAGGTGCACGGTCCATCCATCCAGGACCCCAATCAGCCCCCAGCTCACGGTTCTGACGGGTTAGGGTTAGGGTTAGGGTTAGGGTTAGGGTTAGGGTTAGGGTTAGGGTTAGGGTTAGGGTTAGGGGTTAGGGTTAGGGTTAGGGTTAGGGTTAGGGTTAGGGTTAGGTTTGTGGTAAGAGACCCCCCTCCTTGAGGGAGGGAAGGTAGGTGCACGGTCCATCCATCCAGGACCCCAATCAGCCCCCAGCTCACGGTTCTGACGGGCAACGCGGCGGCGCCGGCCATAATGGACCGTCGTCCAACCCTGATCCATGGCTGTGGATTCAGAATTTGCCTTTGTTATATATTTAATAAAGTTGCTTTTTAATATAGTTGTTTTTAATAAATTCAATAAAGTTGATTTTAATAAAGTGTCAAATTTGATTTAGTTTGGCCAATATGCAATGTGTGCCCTGACAACGTTTCAGCTATTGTAAGCCTTCATCAGGTCTGGCACACATGAAATAAAAGAAAATAACATATATTTTTTTGTTTTATGAGGTGCAACAATGTGTCTTGCTTGCAGTCCAATTTCGCACTAAAGACTTTTTTCTTTGCGGATTCTTTTTATATCCTCAGCTTGGTTGAAGTTTTAAATCGTTTTTGTTTTCTAAATCTTTTTTGTTTTTCGAAATTTCGTTTTAGAAATGTTACATTGTTTAAGTTTAAATTTGCGTTTTCCAATTTATTTTCATAGTTAAACTAGCCATCACATTAGGTTTAAACAAAATATTTAATTCTGGTCAATTAGAGTCAATTTGTTACTGGTATTGTATGAAACATGTTAACATACTAATTTTGTTTTTTTGTTTTTAAGGTGTTATATTTTTCTTGTATTTTGTTTTTTCAAGTGGGCGTGGTCCAGGATCCAAAATTGAGGTTCCAACTGCAGGTAAGTGGTGCACAGGTAGGTGGATGATATATGTATATTGGGGTTTTGCAAATTTATAATTATGTGAATGAGAATGTTTGGTGACCTTTGTTTAATTCCTTTTTTATTTTGTTATTGATTCATTTTTTATGTATTTTTTATTCTTTTTTCACTCAGTTTTTTAGGTGGGCGTGGTCCGAGGACCAGACGCATGGTTCCAATTGGAGGTAAGTGTCCAGGTAGGTATCAAATATATGGGTTCGAATTAACTAATACTCATTTGTCCTAATTGTGTATATTGTGCTACTGTATGGAAGGTCTGTTCCTGGTGGGACGTAAATAGGGACTGGGATTGGGGAAAGGGTTAGGGTTAGGGTTTGGGTTAGGGTTGGGGACAGGGTTAGGGTTGGGGGCAGGGTCAGGGGTGGGGTCAGGGGACAAAGCCCGATCCCCATGTGCAGACACCCCTCTTGGGCGGTCCTGGTTGGGAGGGAAGCGGCTGGGCTTACTGGCCACCACCGTGATCTTCCTCTGTGGGCGTGGGGACAGCGTTAATTTTTGGCTCTGAATCTCAACCTCCCCCCCTGGCTCCGGAACCTGGGGCCCCTTATCGGCGACAGGTGTGAGAGGGTTAGGGTTAGGGTTAGGAACAGGTTTGGGGCCAGGCTTAGGTTTGGGAGCGGAGCGCAGCAGGTCAGCACGGTCTTGCAAAAAGTCCAAAATGTCACACTCCACCACCGAAATTGTGTTTGGTAGTATGCGCGGAAAATTTCGCTTGGCCCAACCAACCGCCACTTGGAAAGCAGCCTCCCATTCCAGATTGTGGTTCTGGAGTGCCAATTCCATGTCGTTCCGGCAGGCATCTAGGTGGAGCTCGTAATGGCGTTTGAGGATCTGGCAGGTGGTCTTGCCCCAGGACTTGGCATTGTCCACAATCTGCCGCACAACACCCCCATCAAGGAATGCCGGCTTGATCATTGTGGACAGCACCTCCTCCATCCTTGTGACCATCCGAGGTTGTGTAGCCCACCTCTGGGGGTCTACATTGTTCAGGTGGTGGTTGACCTTAATCAAGTTAAAGATTTTGCGGACCAAGCAACCAAATGTGGCCTCTGCCGGTCTCCACTTGGAGGTCCGGGTTGCAGCTCGAGGGGGACCACGTTGGTCCTGACTTGGTTGCCCGCGGCCTTGGCGAACCACTGTCGCATATGAATCGAATCCGGAGCCGGGTGGTCTGAAGGGACCCGGAGGAGGCACAGGCTGGTTAGGTTTGTGGTAAGAGACCCCCCTCCTTGAGGGAGGGAAGGTAGGTGCACGGTCCATCCATCCAGGACCCCAATCAGCCCCCAGCTCACGGTTCTGACGGGCAACGCGGCGGCGCCGGCCATAATGGACCGTCGTCCAACCCTGATCCATGGCTGTGGATTCAGAATTTGCCTTTGTTATATATTTAATAAAGTTGTTTTTTAATATAGTTGTTTTTAATAAATTCAATAAAGTTGATTTTAATAAAGTGTCAAATTTGATTTAGTTTGGCCAATATGCAATGTGTGCCCTGACAACGTTTCAGCTATTGTAAGCCTTCATCAGGTCTGGCACACATGAAATAAAAGAAAATAACATATATTTTTTTGTTTTATGAGGTGCAACAATGTGTCTTGCTTGCAGTCCAATTTCGCACTAAAGACTTTTTTCTTTGCGGATTCTTTTTATATCCTCAGCTTGGTTGAAGTTTTAAATCGTTTTTGTTTTCTAAATCTTTTTTGTTTTTCGAAATTTCGTTTTAGAAATGTTACATTGTTTAAGTTTAAATTTGCGTTTTCCAATTTATTTTCATAGTTAAACTAGCCATCACATTAGGTTTAAACAAAATATTTAATTCTGGTCAATTAGAGTCAATTTGTTACTGGTATTGTATGAAACATGTTAACATACTAATTTTGTTTTTTTGTTTTTAAGGTGTTATATTTTTCTTGTATTTTGTTTTTTCAAGTGGGCGTGGTCCAGGATCCAAAATTGAGGTTCCAACTGCAGGTAAGTGGTGCACAGGTAGGTGGATGATATATGTATATTGGGGTTTTGCAAATTTATAATTATGTGAATGAGAATGTTTGGTGACCTTTGTTTAATTCCTTTTTTATTTTGTTATTGATTCATTTTTTATGTATTTTTTATTCTTTTTTCACTCAGTTTTTTAGGTGGGCGTGGTCCGAGGACCAGACGCATGGTTCCAATTGGAGGTAAGTGTCCAGGTAGGTATCAAATATATGGGTTCGAATTAACTAATACTCATTTGTCCTAATTGTGTATATTGTGCTACTGTATGGAAGGTCTGTTCCTGGTGGGACGTAAATAGGGACTGGGATTGGGGAAAGGGTTAGGGTTAGGGTTTGGGTTAGGGTTGGGGACAGGGTTAGGGTTGGGGGCAGGGTCAGGGGTGGGGTCAGGGGACAAAGCCCGATCCCCATGTGCAGACACCCCTCTTGGGCGGTCCTGGTTGGGAGGGAAGCGGCTGGGCTTACTGGCCACCACCGTGATCTTCCTCTGTGGGCGTGGGGACAGCGTTAATTTTTGGCTCTGAATCTCAACCTCCCCCCCTGGCTCCGGAACCTGGGGCCCCTTATCGGCGACAGGTGTGAGAGGGTTAGGGTTAGGGTTAGGAACAGGTTTGGGGCCAGGCTTAGGTTTGGGAGCGGAGCGCAGCAGGTCAGCACGGTCTTGCAAAAAGTCCAAAATGTCACACTCCACCACCGAAATTGTGTTTGGTAGTATGCGCGGAAAATTTCGCTTGGCCCAACCAACCGCCACTTGGAAAGCAGCCTCCCATTCCAGATTGTGGTTCTGGAGTGCCAATTCCATGTCGTTCCGGCAGGGTTAGGGTTAGGGTTAGGGTTAGGGTTAGGGTTAGGGTTAGGGTTAGGGTTAGGGTTAGGGTTAGGGTTAGGGTTAGGATTGTGGTAGGAGTCCCTCCCCCGAAGGAGAGAGACAAAGGCACGGTCCTACCGTCCCGGCACCCACCCCACGAACCAGCCCCCGAGCATCCTGCCCGCTGTGGCCGCGCCAGCCATGCTGGCCAGATTGGTTTTTAATAAAATGATTGATCATGGACACTTGTTTGTGCTTATTGTTTGATTTTTTATACTTTTCCCATCCGGTCGCCTTTGTTATTTATATAATAATAATGAGTCTCGAATTGGCCAGAGAGATTGGCAGCTTCGTCTGCGCTCAATCCCTAAAGTACCTCGCACTCCCTTGTTTGACTCCCCGCATTTTGGGTGGAGCGAGATGTGCGGCATCCATGCGCCCTCCTATTTGGGTAGGGCGTGGGTATCTATTAAATCTCAGATTAGCTTCTACTGGCGTCATTTTGCGCTCCTTCTGTGTGATGTCGACGACGTTTCGGCAGCATTTTGTGCCTTCTTCAGGTCTGGCACACAGGTAAGTTCCCTAAATTTGGTTTAGTTAGATTGCATGGGGAGCTGCTTTCTCCTCCATTGCCGCATCGAGACTGAGGGTTACTGCTTCCTTTTGGCCTTATATAGCGACTTGCGCATGATTTTCGGAAACATTTTTCCTTCACTTATTTTAGTTTAGTATATTTTTTATTTTATCTACAGGCACAAATTGGGCGTGAATGCGATTTCCGGTACAGGTAAGTATATTCCAGGTAAGTACATAGTATTTGTTTTTGGGTAAGTATATTTTAACATTTGTTTTCATATTTTTGATTTGTACAGTTTTTCATATTTTTGACTTGTTTATTTTTTATTGCAGGTTGACGTTTTTGTCTTGTTTAAGTACATGGTAAGTATTGGTTTTGGGTAAGTATATTTGTATTTGTGATTTATACAGTTTTTCATATTTTTGACTTGTTTATTTTTTATTGCAAGTTGACGTTTTTGTCTTGTTTAATTTTTATTGCAGGTTGACGTTTTTGTCTTATTGGGAAATGGGGACAGGTTAGGGTTAGGGTTAGGGTTAGGGTTAGGGGTTATGGTGGGATTGGGGTTAGGATAGGACTGGGGTGGGACAGGACCAGGGTAGGGAACAGCACACAAACGGAGCAGGAGCCCATTGGAAACCGGAAACGCGGGGGGGCACCCAGGAGGTGGCACAGGCGAGTTAGGATTGTGGTAGGAGTCCCTCCCCCGAAGGAGAGAGACAAAGGCACGGTCCTACCGTCCCGGCACCCACCCCACGAACCAGCCCCCGAGCATCCTGCCCGCTGTGGCCGCGCCAGCCATGCTGGCCAGATTGGTTTTTAATAAAATGATTGATCATGGACACTTGTTTGTGCTTATTGTTTGATTTTTTATACTTTTCCCATCCGGTCGCCTTTGTTATTTATATAATAATAATGAGTCTCGAATTGGCCAGAGAGATTGGCAGCTTCGTCTGCGCTCAATCCCTAAAGTACCTCGCACTCCCTTGTTTGACTCCCCGCATTTTGGGTGGAGCGAGATGTGCGGCATCCATGCGCCCTCCTATTTGGGTAGGGCGTGGGTATCTATTAAATCTCAGATTAGCTTCTACTGGCGTCATTTTGCGCTCCTTCTGTGTGATGTCGACGACGTTTCGGCAGCATTTTGTGCCTTCTTCAGGTCTGGCACACAGGTAAGTTCCCTAAATTTGGTTTAGTTAGATTGCATGGGGAGCTGCTTTCTCCTCCATTGCCGCATCGAGACTGAGGGTTACTGCTTCCTTTTGGCCTTATATAGCGACTTGCGCATGATTTTCGGAAACATTTTTCCTTCACTTATTTTAGTTTAGTATATTTTTTATTTTATCTACAGGCACAAATTGGGCGTGAATGCGATTTCCGGTACAGGTAAGTATATTCCAGGTAAGTACATAGTATTTGTTTTTGGGTAAGTATATTTTAACATTTGTTTTCATATTTTTGATTTGTACAGTTTTTCATATTTTTGACTTGTTTATTTTTTATTGCAGGTTGACGTTTTTGTCTTGTTTAAGTACATGGTAAGTATTGGTTTTGGGTAAGTATATTTGTATTTGTGATTTATACAGTTTTTCATATTTTTGACTTGTTTATTTTTTATTGCAAGTTGACGTTTTTGTCTTGTTTAATTTTTATTGCAGGTTGACGTTTTTGTCTTATTGGGAAATGGGGACAGGTTAGGGTTAGGGTTAGGGTTAGGGTTAGGGTTAGGGGTTATGGTGGGATTGGGGTTAGGATAGGACTGGGGTGGGACAGGACCAGGGTAGGGAACAGCACACAAACGGAGCAGGAGCCCATTGGAAACCGGAAACGCGGGGGGGCACCCAGGAGGTGGCACAGGCGAGTTAGGATTGTGGTAGGAGTCCCTCCCCCGAAGGAGAGAGACAAAGGCACGGTCCTACCGTCCCGGCACCCACCCCACGAACCAGCCCCCGAGCATCCTGCCCGCTGTGGCCGCGCCAGCCATGCTGGCCAGATTGGTTTTTAATAAAATGATTGATCATGGACACTTGTTTGTGCTTATTGTTTGATTTTTTATACTTTTCCCATCCGGTCGCCTTTGTTATTTATATAATAATAATGAGTCTCGAATTGGCCAGAGAGATTGGCAGCTTCGTCTGCGCTCAATCCCTAAAGTACCTCGCACTCCCTTGTTTGACTCCCCGCATTTTGGGTGGAGCGAGATGTGCGGCATCCATGCGCCCTCCTATTTGGGTAGGGCGTGGGTATCTATTAAATCTCAGATTAGCTTCTACTGGCGTCATTTTGCGCTCCTTCTGTGTGATGTCGACGACGTTTCGGCAGCATTTTGTGCCTTCTTCAGGTCTGGCACACAGGTAAGTTCCCTAAATTTGGTTTAGTTAGATTGCATGGGGAGCTGCTTTCTCCTCCATTGCCGCATCGAGACTGAGGGTTACTGCTTCCTTTTGGCCTTATATAGCGACTTGCGCATGATTTTCGGAAACATTTTTCCTTCACTTATTTTAGTTTAGTATATTTTTTATTTTATCTACAGGCACAAATTGGGCGTGAATGCGATTTCCGGTACAGGTAAGTATATTCCAGGTAAGTACATAGTATTTGTTTTTGGGTAAGTATATTTTAACATTTGTTTTCATATTTTTGATTTGTACAGTTTTTCATATTTTTGACTTGTTTATTTTTTATTGCAGGTTGACGTTTTTGTCTTGTTTAAGTACATGGTAAGTATTGGTTTTGGGTAAGTATATTTGTATTTGTGATTTATACAGTTTTTCATATTTTTGACTTGTTTATTTTTTATTGCAAGTTGACGTTTTTGTCTTGTTTAATTTTTATTGCAGGTTGACGTTTTTGTCTTATTGGGAAATGGGGACAGGTTAGGGTTAGGGTTAGGGTTAGGGTTAGGGTTAGGGGTTATGGTGGGATTGGGGTTAGGATAGGACTGGGGTGGGACAGGACCAGGGTAGGGAACAGCACACAAACGGAGCAGGAGCCCATTGGAAACCGGAAACGCGGGGGGGCACCCAGGAGGTGGCACAGGCGAGTTAGGATTGTGGTAGGAGTCCCTCCCCCGAAGGAGAGAGACAAAGGCACGGTCCTACCGTCCCGGCACCCACCCCACGAACCAGCCCCCGAGCATCCTGCCCGCTGTGGCCGCGCCAGCCATGCTGGCCAGATTGGTTTTTAATAAAATGATTGATCATGGACACTTGTTTGTGCTTATTGTTTGATTTTTTATACTTTTCCCATCCGGTCGCCTTTGTTATTTATATAATAATAATGAGTCTCGAATTGGCCAGAGAGATTGGCAGCTTCGTCTGCGCTCAATCCCTAAAGTACCTCGCACTCCCTTGTTTGACTCCCCGCATTTTGGGTGGAGCGAGATGTGCGGCATCCATGCGCCCTCCTATTTGGGTAGGGCGTGGGTATCTATTAAATCTCAGATTAGCTTCTACTGGCGTCATTTTGCGCTCCTTCTGTGTGATGTCGACGACGTTTCGGCAGCATTTTGTGCCTTCTTCAGGTCTGGCACACAGGTAAGTTCCCTAAATTTGGTTTAGTTAGATTGCATGGGGAGCTGCTTTCTCCTCCATTGCCGCATCGAGACTGAGGGTTACTGCTTCCTTTTGGCCTTATATAGCGACTTGCGCATGATTTTCGGAAACATTTTTCCTTCACTTATTTTAGTTTAGTATATTTTTTATTTTATCTACAGGCACAAATTGGGCGTGAATGCGATTTCCGGTACAGGTAAGTATATTCCAGGTAAGTACATAGTATTTGTTTTTGGGTAAGTATATTTTAACATTTGTTTTCATATTTTTGATTTGTACAGTTTTTCATATTTTTGACTTGTTTATTTTTTATTGCAGGTTGACGTTTTTGTCTTGTTTAAGTACATGGTAAGTATTGGTTTTGGGTAAGTATATTTGTATTTGTGATTTATACAGTTTTTCATATTTTTGACTTGTTTATTTTTTATTGCAAGTTGACGTTTTTGTCTTGTTTAATTTTTATTGCAGGTTGACGTTTTTGTCTTATTGGGAAATGGGGACAGGTTAGGGTTAGGGTTAGGGTTAGGGTTAGGGTTAGGGTTAGGGGTTATGGTGGGATTGGGGTTAGGATAGGACTGGGGTGGGACAGGACCAGGGTAGGGAACAGCACACAAACGGAGCAGGAGCCCATTGGAAACCGGAAACGCGGGGGGGCACCCAGGAGGTGGCACAGGCGAGTTAGGATTGTGGTAGGAGTCCCTCCCCCGAAGGAGAGAGACAAAGGCACGGTCCTACCGTCCCGGCACCCACCCCACGAACCAGCCCCCGAGCATCCTGCCCGCTGTGGCCGCGCCAGCCATGCTGGCCAGATTGGTTTTTAATAAAATGATTGATCATGGACACTTGTTTGTGCTTATTGTTTGATTTTTTATACTTTTCCCATCCGGTCGCCTTTGTTATTTATATAATAATAATGAGTCTCGAATTGGCCAGAGAGATTGGCAGCTTCGTCTGCGCTCAATCCCTAAAGTACCTCGCACTCCCTTGTTTGACTCCCCGCATTTTGGGTGGAGCGAGATGTGCGGCATCCATGCGCCCTCCTATTTGGGTAGGGCGTGGGTATCTATTAAATCTCAGATTAGCTTCTACTGGCGTCATTTTGCGCTCCTTCTGTGTGATGTCGACGACGTTTCGGCAGCATTTTGTGCCTTCTTCAGGTCTGGCACACAGGTAAGTTCCCTAAATTTGGTTTAGTTAGATTGCATGGGGAGCTGCTTTCTCCTCCATTGCCGCATCGAGACTGAGGGTTACTGCTTCCTTTTGGCCTTATATAGCGACTTGCGCATGATTTTCGGAAACATTTTTCCTTCACTTATTTTAGTTTAGTATATTTTTTATTTTATCTACAGGCACAAATTGGGCGTGAATGCGATTTCCGGTACAGGTAAGTATATTCCAGGTAAGTACATAGTATTTGTTTTTGGGTAAGTATATTTTAACATTTGTTTTCATATTTTTGATTTGTACAGTTTTTCATATTTTTGACTTGTTTATTTTTTATTGCAGGTTGACGTTTTTGTCTTGTTTAAGTACATGGTAAGTATTGGTTTTGGGTAAGTATATTTGTATTTGTGATTTATACAGTTTTTCATATTTTTGACTTGTTTATTTTTTATTGCAAGTTGACGTTTTTGTCTTGTTTAATTTTTATTGCAGGTTGACGTTTTTGTCTTATTGGGAAATGGGGACAGGTTAGGGTTAGGGTTAGGGTTAGGGTTAGGGTTAGGGGTTATGGTGGGATTGGGGTTAGGATAGGACTGGGGTGGGACAGGACCAGGGTAGGGAACAGCACACAAACGGAGCAGGAGCCCATTGGAAACCGGAAACGCGGGGGGGCACCCAGGAGGTGGCACAGGCGAGTTAGGATTGTGGTAGGAGTCCCTCCCCCGAAGGAGAGAGACAAAGGCACGGTCCTACCGTCCCGGCACCCACCCCACGAACCAGCCCCCGAGCATCCTGCCCGCTGTGGCCGCGCCAGCCATGCTGGCCAGATTGGTTTTTAATAAAATGATTGATCATGGACACTTGTTTGTGCTTATTGTTTGATTTTTTATACTTTTCCCATCCGGTCGCCTTTGTTATTTATATAATAATAATGAGTCTCGAATTGGCCAGAGAGATTGGCAGCTTCGTCTGCGCTCAATCCCTAAAGTACCTCGCACTCCCTTGTTTGACTCCCCGCATTTTGGGTGGAGCGAGATGTGCGGCATCCATGCGCCCTCCTATTTGGGTAGGGCGTGGGTATCTATTAAATCTCAGATTAGCTTCTACTGGCGTCATTTTGCGCTCCTTCTGTGTGATGTCGACGACGTTTCGGCAGCATTTTGTGCCTTCTTCAGGTCTGGCACACAGGTAAGTTCCCTAAATTTGGTTTAGTTAGATTGCATGGGGAGCTGCTTTCTCCTCCATTGCCGCATCGAGACTGAGGGTTACTGCTTCCTTTTGGCCTTATATAGCGACTTGCGCATGATTTTCGGAAACATTTTTCCTTCACTTATTTTAGTTTAGTATATTTTTTATTTTATCTACAGGCACAAATTGGGCGTGAATGCGATTTCCGGTACAGGTAAGTATATTCCAGGTAAGTACATAGTATTTGTTTTTGGGTAAGTATATTTTAACATTTGTTTTCATATTTTTGATTTGTACAGTTTTTCATATTTTTGACTTGTTTATTTTTTATTGCAGGTTGACGTTTTTGTCTTGTTTAAGTACATGGTAAGTATTGGTTTTGGGTAAGTATATTTGTATTTGTGATTTATACAGTTTTTCATATTTTTGACTTGTTTATTTTTTATTGCAAGTTGACGTTTTTGTCTTGTTTAATTTTTATTGCAGGTTGACGTTTTTGTCTTATTGGGAAATGGGGACAGGTTAGGGTTAGGGTTAGGGTTAGGGTTAGGGTTAGGGGTTATGGTGGGATTGGGGTTAGGATAGGACTGGGGTGGGACAGGACCAGGGTAGGGAACAGCACACAAACGGAGCAGGAGCCCATTGGAAACCGGAAACGCGGGGGGGCACCCAGGAGGTGGCACAGGCGAGTTAGGATTGTGGTAGGAGTCCCTCCCCCGAAGGAGAGAGACAAAGGCACGGTCCTACCGTCCCGGCACCCACCCCACGAACCAGCCCCCGAGCATCCTGCCCGCTGTGGCCGCGCCAGCCATGCTGGCCAGATTGGTTTTTAATAAAATGATTGATCATGGACACTTGTTTGTGCTTATTGTTTGATTTTTTATACTTTTCCCATCCGGTCGCCTTTGTTATTTATATAATAATAATGAGTCTCGAATTGGCCAGAGAGATTGGCAGCTTCGTCTGCGCTCAATCCCTAAAGTACCTCGCACTCCCTTGTTTGACTCCCCGCATTTTGGGTGGAGCGAGATGTGCGGCATCCATGCGCCCTCCTATTTGGGTAGGGCGTGGGTATCTATTAAATCTCAGATTAGCTTCTACTGGCGTCATTTTGCGCTCCTTCTGTGTGATGTCGACGACGTTTCGGCAGCATTTTGTGCCTTCTTCAGGTCTGGCACACAGGTAAGTTCCCTAAATTTGGTTTAGTTAGATTGCATGGGGAGCTGCTTTCTCCTCCATTGCCGCATCGAGACTGAGGGTTACTGCTTCCTTTTGGCCTTATATAGCGACTTGCGCATGATTTTCGGAAACATTTTTCCTTCACTTATTTTAGTTTAGTATATTTTTTATTTTATCTACAGGCACAAATTGGGCGTGAATGCGATTTCCGGTACAGGTAAGTATATTCCAGGTAAGTACATAGTATTTGTTTTTGGGTAAGTATATTTTAACATTTGTTTTCATATTTTTGATTTGTACAGTTTTTCATATTTTTGACTTGTTTATTTTTTATTGCAGGTTGACGTTTTTGTCTTGTTTAAGTACATGGTAAGTATTGGTTTTGGGTAAGTATATTTGTATTTGTGATTTATACAGTTTTTCATATTTTTGACTTGTTTATTTTTTATTGCAAGTTGACGTTTTTGTCTTGTTTAATTTTTATTGCAGGTTGACGTTTTTGTCTTATTGGGAAATGGGGACAGGTTAGGGTTAGGGTTAGGGTTAGGGTTAGGGTTAGGGGTTATGGTGGGATTGGGGTTAGGATAGGACTGGGGTGGGACAGGACCAGGGTAGGGAACAGCACACAAACGGAGCAGGAGCCCATTGGAAACCGGAAACGCGGGGGGGCACCCAGGAGGTGGGTTAGGGTTAGGGTTAGGGTTAGGGTTAGGGTTAGGGTTAGGGTTAGGGTTAGGGTTAGGGTTAGGGTTAGGGTTAGGGTTAGGGTTAGGGTTAGGGTTAGGGTTGTAGTAGGAGCCCCCCCTACCATAGGAAGGAGGGGCAAAAGCACGGTCCATCCGCCCAGCACACCTCCCGGTCTCCAGCCCAGGGTTCCGTCGAGCAAAGCGGCGGCGTTGGCCATAGTGGACCGTGGTCCAGCCTTGTTCCATAATTAGGATTTTGCCTTTGTTATTTAAGTAATAAAGTATTTGTTTTTTTTGTGTAATAAAGAAAATTCAATGAACAAAATTGGTTTTATTACAAACAATATTGCTTTTATCAAAACAGTTTTTATGGCCAATAAAATGAAAGTGTGCCCTGACAACGTTTCGGCCGTTAGGGCCTTCTTCAGGTCTGGCACACAAACCCAAATTAAATGAAATGTTGCTAAATACAATTTGTAATAACTGCTGAGTTGTTTCCCCTTCGCTCTCTGACCACGCACTGAGCGTATTTCGCCCTGCGCGTCCTTTTATAGACTCTGTTCGCTTTGAGTTTCTAATTTAAAATTAACAGTTTCGTTTTTCACTTTTCTCCTTTTTGGAATTAAATTTGGTTTTAGCCTAAATGAATGTTTTCCAATTACGATTTAACATTGTGAAGTATAAATTTGAATATTGTGAAGTCTTGTTCTTTGTTATTTTGTTTTTTAATTTTTTATTTTTGATTTTTTATATTTTTTTTGTCTTTTTCATCATTGTCTTCATTTTGTTCTTCGTTTTTCTAATTACAGGTGAGTGGATCGTTCAGGTAAGTGGATCGTTCAGGTAGGTATTTACATATATGACATATATTTTTTAAATAATACATATTTTTGATATATAACACATACTTCCGATTTTGATTTTTTTTATATAGGTGGGCGTGGTCCGGGGACCAGCGGCGCGGCAACAATTTGAGGTAAGTATCCAAGGTAGGTATATGGTATGAGGGTCCGAATAATTTTTGATATGGTGAGTGGGTGCGGATAAATTTGAATAAATTTTTTAGGTGAATGGGTCCGAATAAATTTAAATATATTGGTCTTAATTATGTTAATTGAGCCTGCTATTTGGAATTTCTGTTCCTAGTGGGACGTAAACAGGGAATTGGATTAGGGTTAGGGTTAGGGTTAGGGTTAGGGTTAGGGTTAGGATTGGGGTTGGGGTCAGGGTAGGCTGAGGGTAAGGGCAGGAATGGGGGATAGGGTTAGAATTCATGGCCAGAGTTGAAACGATCCCCACAATAGTCCATCCCACAATAGAGATCATGAAGGTTTGACTCCCAGTGGAACATCATCCTGGCCGCGGTGTCAGCCGTCCATTGGAGCTGGTCCTGTTGGACCTGGAACTGCCCGTGTGGTAGCTGAGGAAGCTGTTCAACACCTTCGCGTTCCTTGACCCAGTCGTTGACTATGTTGAGGTTCTCTTTTTCACGGTCTGGCAGGAGGTCCGAGTAGTGGATGTAAGGTATGACGACGTCCGCATAAGGGAACCATTCTTTGAGGGAACTGAGCATCCTCTGGATCGATTTAATGGTCGTCTCCCTAGCCTTGTTGGCCCTGTCATAAATGCCAAACGCCAAGACAATGAGGTGGATAGAGCCGTCTTTTTTCACCAGAGAACTGCCCAGGTAAGTTTGGCCGTGCCGAAATAAGCCCTCCGGTATACTAACAACTTGTATTTCGTGGTCTATAGGGGCCGGCAATTGGCTCACATTGGAGTCACCCACCATGATCCAATTGCACGTGATTGGGTCGGCCACTTGGCCTTGGGGGTTTCGCGCTTTCCGGTGTCCAGGTGGTATTGGTTCCACCGTCATAGTATCAGCCCGGACCTCCCCCGGGGGAGCCAAACTCTGGACCCCCGCGGAAGGACCAGGCGACGCGACCAAAGCCTCCGTCTCGCAACCACCAGGCCGGGATTCCCAAGCAGGTGGGGTAAGGACAACCCGGTCGGTGTTGGCCTTGACCTTGCCCGGGGGCCGGGGAGACTCCAGCGGCTGACTTGGAAACGGCGGTGGTAAAACCACACCATTATCCTCATCCTCCACTGCATCATCCCGCCCCGAAACCAAACATGGTGTCGGTGTGGTCTGGGCCAGGACCGGTGCCAACAGAGCCACGGGTACCGGCACCTGACTTGGTGCCGGCGACGACCGGGTCTGAATCGGCGTCAACCGAGTCCCGGGCTCCGTCAATGGAGTCACAGGCCTCGGACCTGGGTCTGGTGTTGGAGGAGAAGTCGGGCTCGGTGAAGCAGGAGATGGATCTACCGTGTTTGCCCTGACCTGCTCCGCAACACAGTCCAAAGTGTCCTGCGAGAGCCGCGGAAAATTCCGTCTGGCCCACCTCGTCGCCACCGCAAAGGCAGCTTCCCATTCTGGGGTAATGAGTGTCTGCAGGTCCTTCACAAGCTGGGCAAGGCAGGTCACGTAATGTTCGGACAGAATTTGGCATGTTGTATGACCCCAATTTTGAGCATTGCCCATGATCAGGTCCAATGCATCCCCGGTAGGGAATGCTGGCCTGACCATGGTCGACAAAACCTGCACCATCCTTGCAATCATTCGCGGTTGCGGGGCTCCACTCTCGGGGTCTACATTCCGCAGGTGATGGGTCACTTTAATGATGTTGTGCAACTTTCGGACTAGGAGGCCAAAATGGGCATCGGGTTGTCGCTCTCTATTGGCCGGAGCTTCACCTTGGGTGTAACGTGCACCAGGAGGCGGTCCACGACCTTGGCGAACCACCGTAGCATACGAGCGAACCCCGAGGCCGGAGTGGCCGGGGGGCACTGGAGGAGGCGCTGGCTGGTTAGGATTGTAGTAGGAGCCCCCCCTACCATAGGAAGGAGGGGCAAAAGCACGGTCCATCCGCCCAGCACACCTCCCGGTCTCCAGCCCAGGGTTCCGTCGAGCAAAGCGGCGGCGTTGGCCATAGTGGACCGTGGTCCAGCCTTGTTCCATAATTAGGATTTTGCCTTTGTTATTTAAGTAATAAAGTATTTGTTTTTTTTGTGTAATAAAGAAAATTCAATGAACAAAATTGGTTTTATTACAAACAATATTGCTTTTATCAAAACAGTTTTTATGGCCAATAAAATGAAAGTGTGCCCTGACAACGTTTCGGCCGTTAGGGCCTTCTTCAGGTCTGGCACACAAACCCAAATTAAATGAAATGTTGCTAAATACAATTTGTAATAACTGCTGAGTTGTTTCCCCTTCGCTCTCTGACCACGCACTGAGCGTATTTCGCCCTGCGCGTCCTTTTATAGACTCTGTTCGCTTTGAGTTTCTAATTTAAAATTAACAGTTTCGTTTTTCACTTTTCTCCTTTTTGGAATTAAATTTGGTTTTAGCCTAAATGAATGTTTTCCAATTACGATTTAACATTGTGAAGTATAAATTTGAATATTGTGAAGTCTTGTTCTTTGTTATTTTGTTTTTTAATTTTTTATTTTTGATTTTTTATATTTTTTTTGTCTTTTTCATCATTGTCTTCATTTTGTTCTTCGTTTTTCTAATTACAGGTGAGTGGATCGTTCAGGTAAGTGGATCGTTCAGGTAGGTATTTACATATATGACATATATTTTTTAAATAATACATATTTTTGATATATAACACATACTTCCGATTTTGATTTTTTTTATATAGGTGGGCGTGGTCCGGGGACCAGCGGCGCGGCAACAATTTGAGGTAAGTATCCAAGGTAGGTATATGGTATGAGGGTCCGAATAATTTTTGATATGGTGAGTGGGTGCGGATAAATTTGAATAAATTTTTTAGGTGAATGGGTCCGAATAAATTTAAATATATTGGTCTTAATTATGTTAATTGAGCCTGCTATTTGGAATTTCTGTTCCTAGTGGGACGTAAACAGGGAATTGGATTAGGGTTAGGGTTAGGGTTAGGGTTAGGGTTAGGGTTAGGGTTAGGATTGGGGTTGGGGTCAGGGTAGGCTGAGGGTAAGGGCAGGAATGGGGGATAGGGTTAGAATTCATGGCCAGAGTTGAAACGATCCCCACAATAGTCCATCCCACAATAGAGATCATGAAGGTTTGACTCCCAGTGGAACATCATCCTGGCCGCGGTGTCAGCCGTCCATTGGAGCTGGTCCTGTTGGACCTGGAACTGCCCGTGTGGTAGCTGAGGAAGCTGTTCAACACCTTCGCGTTCCTTGACCCAGTCGTTGACTATGTTGAGGTTCTCTTTTTCACGGTCTGGCAGGAGGTCCGAGTAGTGGATGTAAGGTATGACGACGTCCGCATAAGGGAACCATTCTTTGAGGGAACTGAGCATCCTCTGGATCGATTTAATGGTCGTCTCCCTAGCCTTGTTGGCCCTGTCATAAATGCCAAACGCCAAGACAATGAGGTGGATAGAGCCGTCTTTTTTCACCAGAGAACTGCCCAGGTAAGTTTGGCCGTGCCGAAATAAGCCCTCCGGTATACTAACAACTTGTATTTCGTGGTCTATAGGGGCCGGCAATTGGCTCACATTGGAGTCACCCACCATGATCCAATTGCACGTGATTGGGTCGGCCACTTGGCCTTGGGGGTTTCGCGCTTTCCGGTGTCCAGGTGGTATTGGTTCCACCGTCATAGTATCAGCCCGGACCTCCCCCGGGGGAGCCAAACTCTGGACCCCCGCGGAAGGACCAGGCGACGCGACCAAAGCCTCCGTCTCGCAACCACCAGGCCGGGATTCCCAAGCAGGTGGGGTAAGGACAACCCGGTCGGTGTTGGCCTTGACCTTGCCCGGGGGCCGGGGAGACTCCAGCGGCTGACTTGGAAACGGCGGTGGTAAAACCACACCATTATCCTCATCCTCCACTGCATCATCCCGCCCCGAAACCAAACATGGTGTCGGTGTGGTCTGGGCCAGGACCGGTGCCAACAGAGCCACGGGTACCGGCACCTGACTTGGTGCCGGCGACGACCGGGTCTGAATCGGCGTCAACCGAGTCCCGGGCTCCGTCAATGGAGTCACAGGCCTCGGACCTGGGTCTGGTGTTGGAGGAGAAGTCGGGCTCGGTGAAGCAGGAGATGGATCTACCGTGTTTGCCCTGACCTGCTCCGCAACACAGTCCAAAGTGTCCTGCGAGAGCCGCGGAAAATTCCGTCTGGCCCACCTCGTCGCCACCGCAAAGGCAGCTTCCCATTCTGGGGTAATGAGTGTCTGCAGGTCCTTCACAAGCTGGGCAAGGCAGGTCACGTAATGTTCGGACAGAATTTGGCATGTTGTATGACCCCAATTTTGAGCATTGCCCATGATCAGGTCCAATGCATCCCCGGTAGGGAATGCTGGCCTGACCATGGTCGACAAAACCTGCACCATCCTTGCAATCATTCGCGGTTGCGGGGCTCCACTCTCGGGGTCTACATTCCGCAGGTGATGGGTCACTTTAATGATGTTGTGCAACTTTCGGACTAGGAGGCCAAAATGGGCATCGGGTTGTCGCTCTCTATTGGCCGGAGCTTCACCTTGGGTGTAACGTGCACCAGGAGGCGGTCCACGACCTTGGCGAACCACCGTAGCATACGAGCGAACCCCGAGGCCGGAGTGGCCGGGGGGCACTGGAGGAGGCGCTGGCTGGTTAGGATTGTAGTAGGAGCCCCCCCTACCATAGGAAGGAGGGGCAAAAGCACGGTCCATCCGCCCAGCACACCTCCCGGTCTCCAGCCCAGGGTTCCGTCGAGCAAAGCGGCGGCGTTGGCCATAGTGGACCGTGGTCCAGCCTTGTTCCATAATTAGGATTTTGCCTTTGTTATTTAAGTAATAAAGTATTTGTTTTTTTTGTGTAATAAAGAAAATTCAATGAACAAAATTGGTTTTATTACAAACAATATTGCTTTTATCAAAACAGTTTTTATGGCCAATAAAATGAAAGTGTGCCCTGACAACGTTTCGGCCGTTAGGGCCTTCTTCAGGTCTGGCACACAAACCCAAATTAAATGAAATGTTGCTAAATACAATTTGTAATAACTGCTGAGTTGTTTCCCCTTCGCTCTCTGACCACGCACTGAGCGTATTTCGCCCTGCGCGTCCTTTTATAGACTCTGTTCGCTTTGAGTTTCTAATTTAAAATTAACAGTTTCGTTTTTCACTTTTCTCCTTTTTGGAATTAAATTTGGTTTTAGCCTAAATGAATGTTTTCCAATTACGATTTAACATTGTGAAGTATAAATTTGAATATTGTGAAGTCTTGTTCTTTGTTATTTTGTTTTTTAATTTTTTATTTTTGATTTTTTATATTTTTTTTGTCTTTTTCATCATTGTCTTCATTTTGTTCTTCGTTTTTCTAATTACAGGTGAGTGGATCGTTCAGGTAAGTGGATCGTTCAGGTAGGTATTTACATATATGACATATATTTTTTAAATAATACATATTTTTGATATATAACACATACTTCCGATTTTGATTTTTTTTATATAGGTGGGCGTGGTCCGGGGACCAGCGGCGCGGCAACAATTTGAGGTAAGTATCCAAGGTAGGTATATGGTATGAGGGTCCGAATAATTTTTGATATGGTGAGTGGGTGCGGATAAATTTGAATAAATTTTTTAGGTGAATGGGTCCGAATAAATTTAAATATATTGGTCTTAATTATGTTAATTGAGCCTGCTATTTGGAATTTCTGTTCCTAGTGGGACGTAAACAGGGAATTGGATTAGGGTTAGGGTTAGGGTTAGGGTTAGGGTTAGGGTTAGGGTTAGGGTTAGGATTGGGGTTGGGGTCAGGGTAGGCTGAGGGTAAGGGCAGGAATGGGGGATAGGGTTAGAATTCATGGCCAGAGTTGAAACGATCCCCACAATAGTCCATCCCACAATAGAGATCATGAAGGTTTGACTCCCAGTGGAACATCATCCTGGCCGCGGTGTCAGCCGTCCATTGGAGCTGGTCCTGTTGGACCTGGAACTGCCCGTGTGGTAGCTGAGGAAGCTGTTCAACACCTTCGCGTTCCTTGACCCAGTCGTTGACTATGTTGAGGTTCTCTTTTTCACGGTCTGGCAGGAGGTCCGAGTAGTGGATGTAAGGTATGACGACGTCCGCATAAGGGAACCATTCTTTGAGGGAACTGAGCATCCTCTGGATCGATTTAATGGTCGTCTCCCTAGCCTTGTTGGCCCTGTCATAAATGCCAAACGCCAAGACAATGAGGTGGATAGAGCCGTCTTTTTTCACCAGAGAACTGCCCAGGTAAGTTTGGCCGTGCCGAAATAAGCCCTCCGGTATACTAACAACTTGTATTTCGTGGTCTATAGGGGCCGGCAATTGGCTCACATTGGAGTCACCCACCATGATCCAATTGCACGTGATTGGGTCGGCCACTTGGCCTTGGGGGTTTCGCGCTTTCCGGTGTCCAGGTGGTATTGGTTCCACCGTCATAGTATCAGCCCGGACCTCCCCCGGGGGAGCCAAACTCTGGACCCCCGCGGAAGGACCAGGCGACGCGACCAAAGCCTCCGTCTCGCAACCACCAGGCCGGGATTCCCAAGCAGGTGGGGTAAGGACAACCCGGTCGGTGTTGGCCTTGACCTTGCCCGGGGGCCGGGGAGACTCCAGCGGCTGACTTGGAAACGGCGGTGGTAAAACCACACCATTATCCTCATCCTCCACTGCATCATCCCGCCCCGAAACCAAACATGGTGTCGGTGTGGTCTGGGCCAGGACCGGTGCCAACAGAGCCACGGGTACCGGCACCTGACTTGGTGCCGGCGACGACCGGGTCTGAATCGGCGTCAACCGAGTCCCGGGCTCCGTCAATGGAGTCACAGGCCTCGGACCTGGGTCTGGTGTTGGAGGAGAAGTCGGGCTCGGTGAAGCAGGAGATGGATCTACCGTGTTTGCCCTGACCTGCTCCGCAACACAGTCCAAAGTGTCCTGCGAGAGCCGCGGAAAATTCCGTCTGGCCCACCTCGTCGCCACCGCAAAGGCAGCTTCCCATTCTGGGGTAATGAGTGTCTGCAGGTCCTTCACAAGCTGGGCAAGGCAGGTCACGTAATGTTCGGACAGAATTTGGCATGTTGTATGACCCCAATTTTGAGCATTGCCCATGATCAGGTCCAATGCATCCCCGGTAGGGAATGCTGGCCTGACCATGGTCGACAAAACCTGCACCATCCTTGCAATCATTCGCGGTTGCGGGGCTCCACTCTCGGGGTCTACATTCCGCAGGTGATGGGTCACTTTAATGATGTTGTGCAACTTTCGGACTAGGAGGCCAAAATGGGCATCGGGTTGTCGCTCTCTATTGGCCGGAGCTTCACCTTGGGTGTAACGTGCACCAGGAGGCGGTCCACGACCTTGGCGAACCACCGTAGCATACGAGCGAACCCCGAGGCCGGAGTGGCCGGGGGGCACTGGAGGAGGCGCTGGCTGGTTAGGATTGTAGTAGGAGCCCCCCCTACCATAGGAAGGAGGGGCAAAAGCACGGTCCATCCGCCCAGCACACCTCCCGGTCTCCAGCCCAGGGTTCCGTCGAGCAAAGCGGCGGCGTTGGCCATAGTGGACCGTGGTCCAGCCTTGTTCCATAATTAGGATTTTGCCTTTGTTATTTAAGTAATAAAGTATTTGTTTTTTTTGTGTAATAAAGAAAATTCAATGAACAAAATTGGTTTTATTACAAACAATATTGCTTTTATCAAAACAGTTTTTATGGCCAATAAAATGAAAGTGTGCCCTGACAACGTTTCGGCCGTTAGGGCCTTCTTCAGGTCTGGCACACAAACCCAAATTAAATGAAATGTTGCTAAATACAATTTGTAATAACTGCTGAGTTGTTTCCCCTTCGCTCTCTGACCACGCACTGAGCGTATTTCGCCCTGCGCGTCCTTTTATAGACTCTGTTCGCTTTGAGTTTCTAATTTAAAATTAACAGTTTCGTTTTTCACTTTTCTCCTTTTTGGAATTAAATTTGGTTTTAGCCTAAATGAATGTTTTCCAATTACGATTTAACATTGTGAAGTATAAATTTGAATATTGTGAAGTCTTGTTCTTTGTTATTTTGTTTTTTAATTTTTTATTTTTGATTTTTTATATTTTTTTTGTCTTTTTCATCATTGTCTTCATTTTGTTCTTCGTTTTTCTAATTACAGGTGAGTGGATCGTTCAGGTAAGTGGATCGTTCAGGTAGGTATTTACATATATGACATATATTTTTTAAATAATACATATTTTTGATATATAACACATACTTCCGATTTTGATTTTTTTTATATAGGTGGGCGTGGTCCGGGGACCAGCGGCGCGGCAACAATTTGAGGTAAGTATCCAAGGTAGGTATATGGTATGAGGGTCCGAATAATTTTTGATATGGTGAGTGGGTGCGGATAAATTTGAATAAATTTTTTAGGTGAATGGGTCCGAATAAATTTAAATATATTGGTCTTAATTATGTTAATTGAGCCTGCTATTTGGAATTTCTGTTCCTAGTGGGACGTAAACAGGGAATTGGATTAGGGTTAGGGTTAGGGTTAGGGTTAGGGTTAGGGTTAGGGTTAGGATTGGGGTTGGGGTCAGGGTAGGCTGAGGGTAAGGGCAGGAATGGGGGATAGGGTTAGAATTCATGGCCAGAGTTGAAACGATCCCCACAATAGTCCATCCCACAATAGAGATCATGAAGGTTTGACTCCCAGTGGAACATCATCCTGGCCGCGGTGTCAGCCGTCCATTGGAGCTGGTCCTGTTGGACCTGGAACTGCCCGTGTGGTAGCTGAGGAAGCTGTTCAACACCTTCGCGTTCCTTGACCCAGTCGTTGACTATGTTGAGGTTCTCTTTTTCACGGTCTGGCAGGAGGTCCGAGTAGTGGATGTAAGGTATGACGACGTCCGCATAAGGGAACCATTCTTTGAGGGAACTGAGCATCCTCTGGATCGATTTAATGGTCGTCTCCCTAGCCTTGTTGGCCCTGTCATAAATGCCAAACGCCAAGACAATGAGGTGGATAGAGCCGTCTTTTTTCACCAGAGAACTGCCCAGGTAAGTTTGGCCGTGCCGAAATAAGCCCTCCGGTATACTAACAACTTGTATTTCGTGGTCTATAGGGGCCGGCAATTGGCTCACATTGGAGTCACCCACCATGATCCAATTGCACGTGATTGGGTCGGCCACTTGGCCTTGGGGGTTTCGCGCTTTCCGGTGTCCAGGTGGTATTGGTTCCACCGTCATAGTATCAGCCCGGACCTCCCCCGGGGGAGCCAAACTCTGGACCCCCGCGGAAGGACCAGGCGACGCGACCAAAGCCTCCGTCTCGCAACCACCAGGCCGGGATTCCCAAGCAGGTGGGGTAAGGACAACCCGGTCGGTGTTGGCCTTGACCTTGCCCGGGGGCCGGGGAGACTCCAGCGGCTGACTTGGAAACGGCGGTGGTAAAACCACACCATTATCCTCATCCTCCACTGCATCATCCCGCCCCGAAACCAAACATGGTGTCGGTGTGGTCTGGGCCAGGACCGGTGCCAACAGAGCCACGGGTACCGGCACCTGACTTGGTGCCGGCGACGACCGGGTCTGAATCGGCGTCAACCGAGTCCCGGGCTCCGTCAATGGAGTCACAGGCCTCGGACCTGGGTCTGGTGTTGGAGGAGAAGTCGGGCTCGGTGAAGCAGGAGATGGATCTACCGTGTTTGCCCTGACCTGCTCCGCAACACAGTCCAAAGTGTCCTGCGAGAGCCGCGGAAAATTCCGTCTGGCCCACCTCGTCGCCACCGCAAAGGCAGCTTCCCATTCTGGGGTAATGAGTGTCTGCAGGTCCTTCACAAGCTGGGCAAGGCAGGTCACGTAATGTTCGGACAGAATTTGGCATGTTGTATGACCCCAATTTTGAGCATTGCCCATGATCAGGTCCAATGCATCCCCGGTAGGGAATGCTGGCCTGACCATGGTCGACAAAACCTGCACCATCCTTGCAATCATTCGCGGTTGCGGGGCTCCACTCTCGGGGTCTACATTCCGCAGGTGATGGGTCACTTTAATGATGTTGTGCAACTTTCGGACTAGGAGGCCAAAATGGGCATCGGGTTGTCGCTCTCTATTGGCCGGAGCTTCACCTTGGGTGTAACGTGCACCAGGAGGCGGTCCACGACCTTGGCGAACCACCGTAGCATACGAGCGAACCCCGAGGCCGGAGTGGCCGGGGGGCACTGGAGGAGGCGCTGGCTGGTTAGGATTGTAGTAGGAGCCCCCCCTACCATAGGAAGGAGGGGCAAAAGCACGGTCCATCCGCCCAGCACACCTCCCGGTCTCCAGCCCAGGGTTCCGTCGAGCAAAGCGGCGGCGTTGGCCATAGTGGACCGTGGTCCAGCCTTGTTCCATAATTAGGATTTTGCCTTTGTTATTTAAGTAATAAAGTATTTGTTTTTTTTGTGTAATAAAGAAAATTCAATGAACAAAATTGGTTTTATTACAAACAATATTGCTTTTATCAAAACAGTTTTTATGGCCAATAAAATGAAAGTGTGCCCTGACAACGTTTCGGCCGTTAGGGCCTTCTTCAGGTCTGGCACACAAACCCAAATTAAATGAAATGTTGCTAAATACAATTTGTAATAACTGCTGAGTTGTTTCCCCTTCGCTCTCTGACCACGCACTGAGCGTATTTCGCCCTGCGCGTCCTTTTATAGACTCTGTTCGCTTTGAGTTTCTAATTTAAAATTAACAGTTTCGTTTTTCACTTTTCTCCTTTTTGGAATTAAATTTGGTTTTAGCCTAAATGAATGTTTTCCAATTACGATTTAACATTGTGAAGTATAAATTTGAATATTGTGAAGTCTTGTTCTTTGTTATTTTGTTTTTTAATTTTTTATTTTTGATTTTTTATATTTTTTTTGTCTTTTTCATCATTGTCTTCATTTTGTTCTTCGTTTTTCTAATTACAGGTGAGTGGATCGTTCAGGTAAGTGGATCGTTCAGGTAGGTATTTACATATATGACATATATTTTTTAAATAATACATATTTTTGATATATAACACATACTTCCGATTTTGATTTTTTTTATATAGGTGGGCGTGGTCCGGGGACCAGCGGCGCGGCAACAATTTGAGGTAAGTATCCAAGGTAGGTATATGGTATGAGGGTCCGAATAATTTTTGATATGGTGAGTGGGTGCGGATAAATTTGAATAAATTTTTTAGGTGAATGGGTCCGAATAAATTTAAATATATTGGTCTTAATTATGTTAATTGAGCCTGCTATTTGGAATTTCTGTTCCTAGTGGGACGTAAACAGGGAATTGGATTAGGGTTAGGGTTAGGGTTAGGGTTAGGGTTAGGGTTAGGGTTAGGATTGGGGTTGGGGTCAGGGTAGGCTGAGGGTAAGGGCAGGAATGGGGGATAGGGTTAGAATTCATGGCCAGAGTTGAAACGATCCCCACAATAGTCCATCCCACAATAGAGATCATGAAGGTTTGACTCCCAGTGGAACATCATCCTGGCCGCGGTGTCAGCCGTCCATTGGAGCTGGTCCTGTTGGACCTGGAACTGCCCGTGTGGTAGCTGAGGAAGCTGTTCAACACCTTCGCGTTCCTTGACCCAGTCGTTGACTATGTTGAGGTTCTCTTTTTCACGGTCTGGCAGGAGGTCCGAGTAGTGGATGTAAGGTATGACGACGTCCGCATAAGGGAACCATTCTTTGAGGGAACTGAGCATCCTCTGGATCGATTTAATGGTCGTCTCCCTAGCCTTGTTGGCCCTGTCATAAATGCCAAACGCCAAGACAATGAGGTGGATAGAGCCGTCCTTTTTCACCAGAGAACTGCCCAGGTAAGTTTGGCCGTGCCGAAATAAGCCCTCCGGTATACTAACAACTTGTATTTCGTGGTCTATAGGGGCCGGCAATTGGCTCACATTGGAGTCACCCACCATGATCCAATTGCACGTGATTGGGTCGGCCACTTGGCCTTGGGGGTTTCGCGCTTTCCGGTGTCCAGGTGGTATTGGTTCCACCGTCATAGTATCAGCCCGGACCTCCCCCGGGGGAGCCAAACTCTGGACCCCCGCGGAAGGACCAGGCGACGCGACCAAAGCCTCCGTCTCGCAACCACCAGGCCGGGATTCCCAAGCAGGTGGGGTAAGGACAACCCGGTCGGTGTTGGCCTTGACCTTGCCCGGGGGCCGGGGAGACTCCAGCGGCTGACTTGGAAACGGCGGTGGTAAAACCCCACCATTATCCTCATCCTCCACTGCATCATCCCGCCCCGAAACCAAACATGGTGTCGGTGTGGTCTGGGCCAGGACCGGTGCCAACAGAGCCACGGGTACCGGCACCTGACTTGGTGCCGGCGACGACCGGGTCTGAATCGGCGTCAACCGAGTCCCGGGCTCCGTCAATGGAGTCACAGGCCTCGGACCTGGGTCTGGTGTTGGAGGAGAAGTCGGGCTCGGTGAAGCAGGAGATGGATCTACCGTGTTTGCCCTGACCTGCTCCGCAACACAGTCCAAAGTGTCCTGCGAGAGCCGCGGAAAATTCCGTCTGGCCCACCTCGTCGCCACCGCAAAGGCAGCTTCCCATTCTGGGGTAATGAGTGTCTGCAGGTCCTTCACAAGCTGGGCAAGGCAGGTCACGTAATGTTCGGACAGAATTTGGCATGTTGTATGACCCCAATTTTGAGCATTGCCCATGATCAGGTCCAATGCATCCCCGGTAGGGAATGCTGGCCTGACCATGGTCGACAAAACCTGCACCATCCTTGCAATCATTCGCGGTTGCGGGGCTCCACTCTCGGGGTCTACATTCCGCAGGTGATGGGTCACTTTAATGATGTTGTGCAACTTTCGGACTAGGAGGCCAAAATGGGCATCGGGTTGTCGCTCTCTATTGGCCGGAGCTTCACCTTGGGTGTAACGTGCACCAGGAGGCGGTCCACGACCTTGGCGAACCACCGTAGCATACGAGCGAACCCCGAGGCCGGAGTGGCCGGGGGGCACTGGAGGAGGCGCTGGCTGGTTAGGATTGTAGTAGGAGCCCCCCCTACCATAGGAAGGAGGGGCAAAAGCACGGTCCATCCGCCCAGCACACCTCCCGGTCTCCAGCCCAGGGTTCCGTCGAGCAAAGCGGCGGCGTTGGCCATAGTGGACCGTGGTCCAGCCTTGTTCCATAATTAGGGTTAGGGTTAGGGTTAGGGTTAGGGTTAGGGTTAGGGTTAGGGTTAGGGTTAGGGTTAGGGTTAGGGTTAGGGTTAGGGTTAGGGTTAGGGTTAGGGTTAGGGTTAGGGTGAGGTAAAGAGTTCCTCCCCCGAAGGAGAGGAACAAAGGCACGGTCCTACCATCCCGGACCGCACCCCACGAAGCTCCCGAACTTCCTGCCCGCTGTGGCTGCACCAGTCATACTGGCCAGGACACATTTGGGCTTAATAAAGATCTTGTTTGATCTTGACACGTGTTTGTGCTTTATTGTGCTTGTGTTTGATTGTACTTTCCTTATGCGGTCGCCTTTGTTATATAAATAATAATGAGTCTCGAATTGGCATGAATGATTGACAGCTGCTTTTGCGTTCAACCAAATTCGTACCTCGCACCTAATTAATCGACTCCCCTATTTGGGTGGAGCGAGAGCTTCTTGCTCTGTGCGGCATCCATGCGTTCTCCTATCTGGGTAGAACGTGGGTAAATTAATATCTGCTTCCAATTGGGTTCTACTGGCGTCATTTTGCGCTACTTTGTACATCTGTGTGACCATTGACAACGTTTCGGCATCTTTTGTGCCTTCCTCAGGTCTGGCACACAGGAATTGTCCCTAAATTTAGTTTAGTTTAATTGCATGGGGAGCTGCTTCCTCCTCCATGGCCGCATCGAGACTGAGAGCTATCTGCTCCAAATGGTCCTTTTATAGCGAGTTGCTTTTATTTTAGGAAAATATTTTTCTTTCACTTAATTTAGCGTAATACATTTTTGTTTTATTTGCAGGCACCATTGGGCGTGGAATTGCGATCTCCAGCATAGGTAAGTACAATTTCTTTGTTTTAGGTAAGTATTATTGTTTTTTAATTACATTTTCTTTGTTTTGGGTAAGTATCATTGTTTTTTAATTACATTTTCTTTGTTTTGGGTAAGTATTATTGTTTTTTAATTACATTTTCTTTGTTTTGGGTAAGTATTATTGTTTTTTAATTACAGTAAATATTAACTTTTAGCTTCTTTTTGATCTTGAATGCTTTTTTGCAATTGTTTACGTTCAAATTTGTGATTACGTTCAAATTTTTGACTTGTACATTTTTTTGTTTTGTATATTTTTGTATTTCCTGTTCAAATTTTTGACTTGTTTATTTTTAAATTGCAGATTGACGAGTTTGTCTTAGTTGGAAATGGGGCTAGGGTTAGGGTTAGGGTTTGGATTAGGGTTAGGGTTAGGGTTAGGATTAGGATTAGGGATAGGGTAGGATTGGGGCTGGGGTAGGACCAGTATAGGGAACAGCACACAAACGAGGCAGGAGCACAAAGAAAGCTGGAAACGCGGGGGCGGCAAAGGAGGTGGCACAGGCGAGTTAGGATGAGGTAAAGAGTTCCTCCCCCGAAGGAGAGGAACAAAGGCACGGTCCTACCATCCCGGACCGCACCCCACGAAGCTCCCGAACTTCCTGCCCGCTGTGGCTGCACCAGTCATACTGGCCAGGACACATTTGGGCTTAATAAAGATCTTGTTTGATCTTGACACGTGTTTGTGCTTTATTGTGCTTGTGTTTGATTGTACTTTCCTTATGCGGTCGCCTTTGTTATATAAATAATAATGAGTCTCGAATTGGCATGAATGATTGACAGCTGCTTTTGCGTTCAACCAAATTCGTACCTCGCACCTAATTAATCGACTCCCCTATTTGGGTGGAGCGAGAGCTTCTTGCTCTGTGCGGCATCCATGCGTTCTCCTATCTGGGTAGAACGTGGGTAAATTAATATCTGCTTCCAATTGGGTTCTACTGGCGTCATTTTGCGCTACTTTGTACATCTGTGTGACCATTGACAACGTTTCGGCATCTTTTGTGCCTTCCTCAGGTCTGGCACACAGGAATTGTCCCTAAATTTAGTTTAGTTTAATTGCATGGGGAGCTGCTTCCTCCTCCATGGCCGCATCGAGACTGAGAGCTATCTGCTCCAAATGGTCCTTTTATAGCGAGTTGCTTTTATTTTAGGAAAATATTTTTCTTTCACTTAATTTAGCGTAATACATTTTTGTTTTATTTGCAGGCACCATTGGGCGTGGAATTGCGATCTCCAGCATAGGTAAGTACAATTTCTTTGTTTTAGGTAAGTATTATTGTTTTTTAATTACATTTTCTTTGTTTTGGGTAAGTATCATTGTTTTTTAATTACATTTTCTTTGTTTTGGGTAAGTATTATTGTTTTTTAATTACATTTTCTTTGTTTTGGGTAAGTATTATTGTTTTTTAATTACAGTAAATATTAACTTTTAGCTTCTTTTTGATCTTGAATGCTTTTTTGCAATTGTTTACGTTCAAATTTGTGATTACGTTCAAATTTTTGACTTGTACATTTTTTTGTTTTGTATATTTTTGTATTTCCTGTTCAAATTTTTGACTTGTTTATTTTTAAATTGCAGATTGACGAGTTTGTCTTAGTTGGAAATGGGGCTAGGGTTAGGGTTAGGGTTTGGATTAGGGTTAGGGTTAGGGTTAGGATTAGGATTAGGGATAGGGTAGGATTGGGGCTGGGGTAGGACCAGTATAGGGAACAGCACACAAACGAGGCAGGAGCACAAAGAAAGCTGGAAACGCGGGGGCGGCAAAGGAGGTGGCACAGGCGAGTTAGGATGAGGTAAAGAGTTCCTCCCCCGAAGGAGAGGAACAAAGGCACGGTCCTACCATCCCGGACCGCACCCCACGAAGCTCCCGAACTTCCTGCCCGCTGTGGCTGCACCAGTCATACTGGCCAGGACACATTTGGGCTTAATAAAGATCTTGTTTGATCTTGACACGTGTTTGTGCTTTATTGTGCTTGTGTTTGATTGTACTTTCCTTATGCGGTCGCCTTTGTTATATAAATAATAATGAGTCTCGAATTGGCATGAATGATTGACAGCTGCTTTTGCGTTCAACCAAATTCGTACCTCGCACCTAATTAATCGACTCCCCTATTTGGGTGGAGCGAGAGCTTCTTGCTCTGTGCGGCATCCATGCGTTCTCCTATCTGGGTAGAACGTGGGTAAATTAATATCTGCTTCCAATTGGGTTCTACTGGCGTCATTTTGCGCTACTTTGTACATCTGTGTGACCATTGACAACGTTTCGGCATCTTTTGTGCCTTCCTCAGGTCTGGCACACAGGAATTGTCCCTAAATTTAGTTTAGTTTAATTGCATGGGGAGCTGCTTCCTCCTCCATGGCCGCATCGAGACTGAGAGCTATCTGCTCCAAATGGTCCTTTTATAGCGAGTTGCTTTTATTTTAGGAAAATATTTTTCTTTCACTTAATTTAGCGTAATACATTTTTGTTTTATTTGCAGGCACCATTGGGCGTGGAATTGCGATCTCCAGCATAGGTAAGTACAATTTCTTTGTTTTAGGTAAGTATTATTGTTTTTTAATTACATTTTCTTTGTTTTGGGTAAGTATCATTGTTTTTTAATTACATTTTCTTTGTTTTGGGTAAGTATTATTGTTTTTTAATTACATTTTCTTTGTTTTGGGTAAGTATTATTGTTTTTTAATTACAGTAAATATTAACTTTTAGCTTCTTTTTGATCTTGAATGCTTTTTTGCAATTGTTTACGTTCAAATTTGTGATTACGTTCAAATTTTTGACTTGTACATTTTTTTGTTTTGTATATTTTTGTATTTCCTGTTCAAATTTTTGACTTGTTTATTTTTAAATTGCAGATTGACGAGTTTGTCTTAGTTGGAAATGGGGCTAGGGTTAGGGTTAGGGTTTGGATTAGGGTTAGGGTTAGGGTTAGGATTAGGATTAGGGATAGGGTAGGATTGGGGCTGGGGTAGGACCAGTATAGGGAACAGCACACAAACGAGGCAGGAGCACAAAGAAAGCTGGAAACGCGGGGGCGGCAAAGGAGGTGGCACAGGCGAGTTAGGATGAGGTAAAGAGTTCCTCCCCCGAAGGAGAGGAACAAAGGCACGGTCCTACCATCCCGGACCGCACCCCACGAAGCTCCCGAACTTCCTGCCCGCTGTGGCTGCACCAGTCATACTGGCCAGGACACATTTGGGCTTAATAAAGATCTTGTTTGATCTTGACACGTGTTTGTGCTTTATTGTGCTTGTGTTTGATTGTACTTTCCTTATGCGGTCGCCTTTGTTATATAAATAATAATGAGTCTCGAATTGGCATGAATGATTGACAGCTGCTTTTGCGTTCAACCAAATTCGTACCTCGCACCTAATTAATCGACTCCCCTATTTGGGTGGAGCGAGAGCTTCTTGCTCTGTGCGGCATCCATGCGTTCTCCTATCTGGGTAGAACGTGGGTAAATTAATATCTGCTTCCAATTGGGTTCTACTGGCGTCATTTTGCGCTACTTTGTACATCTGTGTGACCATTGACAACGTTTCGGCATCTTTTGTGCCTTCCTCAGGTCTGGCACACAGGAATTGTCCCTAAATTTAGTTTAGTTTAATTGCATGGGGAGCTGCTTCCTCCTCCATGGCCGCATCGAGACTGAGAGCTATCTGCTCCAAATGGTCCTTTTATAGCGAGTTGCTTTTATTTTAGGAAAATATTTTTCTTTCACTTAATTTAGCGTAATACATTTTTGTTTTATTTGCAGGCACCATTGGGCGTGGAATTGCGATCTCCAGCATAGGTAAGTACAATTTCTTTGTTTTAGGTAAGTATTATTGTTTTTTAATTACATTTTCTTTGTTTTGGGTAAGTATCATTGTTTTTTAATTACATTTTCTTTGTTTTGGGTAAGTATTATTGTTTTTTAATTACATTTTCTTTGTTTTGGGTAAGTATTATTGTTTTTTAATTACAGTAAATATTAACTTTTAGCTTCTTTTTGATCTTGAATGCTTTTTTGCAATTGTTTACGTTCAAATTTGTGATTACGTTCAAATTTTTGACTTGTACATTTTTTTGTTTTGTATATTTTTGTATTTCCTGTTCAAATTTTTGACTTGTTTATTTTTAAATTGCAGATTGACGAGTTTGTCTTAGTTGGAAATGGGGCTAGGGTTAGGGTTAGGGTTTGGATTAGGGTTAGGGTTAGGGTTAGGATTAGGATTAGGGATAGGGTAGGATTGGGGCTGGGGTAGGACCAGTATAGGGAACAGCACACAAACGAGGCAGGAGCACAAAGAAAGCTGGAAACGCGGGGGCGGCAAAGGAGGTGGCACAGGCGAGTTAGGATGAGGTAAAGAGTTCCTCCCCCGAAGGAGAGGAACAAAGGCACGGTCCTACCATCCCGGACCGCACCCCACGAAGCTCCCGAACTTCCTGCCCGCTGTGGCTGCACCAGTCATACTGGCCAGGACACATTTGGGCTTAATAAAGATCTTGTTTGATCTTGACACGTGTTTGTGCTTTATTGTGCTTGTGTTTGATTGTACTTTCCTTATGCGGTCGCCTTTGTTATATAAATAATAATGAGTCTCGAATTGGCATGAATGATTGACAGCTGCTTTTGCGTTCAACCAAATTCGTACCTCGCACCTAATTAATCGACTCCCCTATTTGGGTGGAGCGAGAGCTTCTTGCTCTGTGCGGCATCCATGCGTTCTCCTATCTGGGTAGAACGTGGGTAAATTAATATCTGCTTCCAATTGGGTTCTACTGGCGTCATTTTGCGCTACTTTGTACATCTGTGTGACCATTGACAACGTTTCGGCATCTTTTGTGCCTTCCTCAGGTCTGGCACACAGGAATTGTCCCTAAATTTAGTTTAGTTTAATTGCATGGGGAGCTGCTTCCTCCTCCATGGCCGCATCGAGACTGAGAGCTATCTGCTCCAAATGGTCCTTTTATAGCGAGTTGCTTTTATTTTAGGAAAATATTTTTCTTTCACTTAATTTAGCGTAATACATTTTTGTTTTATTTGCAGGCACCATTGGGCGTGGAATTGCGATCTCCAGCATAGGTAAGTACAATTTCTTTGTTTTAGGTAAGTATTATTGTTTTTTAATTACATTTTCTTTGTTTTGGGTAAGTATCATTGTTTTTTAATTACATTTTCTTTGTTTTGGGTAAGTATTATTGTTTTTTAATTACATTTTCTTTGTTTTGGGTAAGTATTATTGTTTTTTAATTACAGTAAATATTAACTTTTAGCTTCTTTTTGATCTTGAATGCTTTTTTGCAATTGTTTACGTTCAAATTTGTGATTACGTTCAAATTTTTGACTTGTACATTTTTTTGTTTTGTATATTTTTGTATTTCCTGTTCAAATTTTTGACTTGTTTATTTTTAAATTGCAGATTGACGAGTTTGTCTTAGTTGGAAATGGGGCTAGGGTTAGGGTTAGGGTTTGGATTAGGGTTAGGGTTAGGGTTAGAATTAGGATTAGGGATAGGGTAGGATTGGGGCTGGGGTAGGACCAGTATAGGGAACAGCACACAAACGAGGCAGGAGCACAAAGAAAGCTGGAAACGCGGGGGCGGCAAAGGAGGTGGCACAGGCGAGTTAGGATGAGGTAAAGAGTTCCTCCCCCGAAGGAGAGGAACAAAGGCACGGTCCTACCATCCCGGACCGCACCCCACGAAGCTCCCGAACTTCCTGCCCGCTGTGGCTGCACCAGTCATACTGGCCAGGACACATTTGGGCTTAATAAAGATCTTGTTTGATCTTGACACGTGTTTGTGCTTTATTGTGCTTGTGTTTGATTGTACTTTCCTTATGCGGTCGCCTTTGTTATATAAATAATAATGAGTCTCGAATTGGCATGAATGATTGACAGCTGCTTTTGCGTTCAACCAAATTCGTACCTCGCACCTAATTAATCGACTCCCCTATTTGGGTGGAGCGAGAGCTTCTTGCTCTGTGCGGCATCCATGCGTTCTCCTATCTGGGTAGAACGTGGGTAAATTAATATCTGCTTCCAATTGGGTTCTACTGGCGTCATTTTGCGCTACTTTGTACATCTGTGTGACCATTGACAACGTTTCGGCATCTTTTGTGCCTTCCTCAGGTCTGGCACACAGGAATTGTCCCTAAATTTAGTTTAGTTTAATTGCATGGGGAGCTGCTTCCTCCTCCATGGCCGCATCGAGACTGAGAGCTATCTGCTCCAAATGGTCCTTTTATAGCGAGTTGCTTTTATTTTAGGAAAATATTTTTCTTTCACTTAATTTAGCGTAATACATTTTTGTTTTATTTGCAGGCACCATTGGGCGTGGAATTGCGATCTCCAGCATAGGTAAGTACAATTTCTTTGTTTTAGGTAAGTATTATTGTTTTTTAATTACATTTTCTTTGTTTTGGGTAAGTATCATTGTTTTTTAATTACATTTTCTTTGTTTTGGGTAAGTATTATTGTTTTTTAATTACATTTTCTTTGTTTTGGGTAAGTATTATTGTTTTTTAATTACAGTAAATATTAACTTTTAGCTTCTTTTTGATCTTGAATGCTTTTTTGCAATTGTTTACGTTCAAATTTGTGATTACGTTCAAATTTTTGACTTGTACATTTTTTTGTTTTGTATATTTTTGTATTTCCTGTTCAAATTTTTGACTTGTTTATTTTTAAATTGCAGATTGACGAGTTTGTCTTAGTTGGAAATGGGGCTAGGGTTAGGGTTAGGGTTTGGATTAGGGTTAGGGTTAGGGTTAGGATTAGGATTAGGGATAGGGTAGGATTGGGGCTGGGGTAGGACCAGTATAGGGAACAGCACACAAACGAGGCAGGAGCACAAAGAAAGCTGGAAACGCGGGGGCGGCAAAGGAGGTGGCACAGGCGAGTTAGGATGAGGTAAAGAGTTCCTCCCCCGAAGGAGAGGAACAAAGGCACGGTCCTACCATCCCGGACCGCACCCCACGAAGCTCCCGAACTTCCTGCCCGCTGTGGCTGCACCAGTCATACTGGCCAGGACACATTTGGGCTTAATAAAGATCTTGTTTGATCTTGACACGTGTTTGTGCTTTATTGTGCTTGTGTTTGATTGTACTTTCCTTATGCGGTCGCCTTTGTTATATAAATAATAATGAGTCTCGAATTGGCATGAATGATTGACAGCTGCTTTTGCGTTCAACCAAATTCGTACCTCGCACCTAATTAATCGACTCCCCTATTTGGGTGGAGCGAGAGCTTCTTGCTCTGTGCGGCATCCATGCGTTCTCCTATCTGGGTAGAACGTGGGTAAATTAATATCTGCTTCCAATTGGGTTCTACTGGCGTCATTTTGCGCTACTTTGTACATCTGTGTGACCATTGACAACGTTTCGGCATCTTTTGTGCCTTCCTCAGGTCTGGCACACAGGAATTGTCCCTAAATTTAGTTTAGTTTAATTGCATGGGGAGCTGCTTCCTCCTCCATGGCCGCATCGAGACTGAGAGCTATCTGCTCCAAATGGTCCTTTTATAGCGAGTTGCTTTTATTTTAGGAAAATATTTTTCTTTCACTTAATTTAGCGTAATACATTTTTGTTTTATTTGCAGGCACCATTGGGCGTGGAATTGCGATCTCCAGCATAGGTAAGTACAATTTCTTTGTTTTAGGTAAGTATTATTGTTTTTTAATTACATTTTCTTTGTTTTGGGTAAGTATCATTGTTTTTTAATTACATTTTCTTTGTTTTGGGTAAGTATTATTGTTTTTTAATTACATTTTCTTTGTTTTGGGTAAGTATTATTGTTTTTTAATTACAGTAAATATTAACTTTTAGCTTCTTTTTGATCTTGAATGCTTTTTTGCAATTGTTTACGTTCAAATTTGTGATTACGTTCAAATTTTTGACTTGTACATTTTTTTGTTTTGTATATTTTTGTATTTCCTGTTCAAATTTTTGACTTGTTTATTTTTAAATTGCAGATTGACGAGTTTGTCTTAGTTGGAAATGGGGCTAGGGTTAGGGTTAGGGTTTGGATTAGGGTTAGGGTTAGGGTTAGGATTAGGATTAGGGATAGGGTAGGATTGGGGCTGGGGTAGGACCAGTATAGGGAACAGCACACAAACGAGGCAGGAGCACAAAGAAAGCTGGAAACGCGGGGGCGGCAAAGGAGGTGGCACAGGCGAGTTAGGATGAGGTAAAGAGTTCCTCCCCCGAAGGAGAGGAACAAAGGCACGGTCCTACCATCCCGGACCGCACCCCACGAAGCTCCCGAACTTCCTGCCCGCTGTGGCTGCACCAGTCATACTGGCCAGGACACATTTGGGCTTAATAAAGATCTTGTTTGATCTTGACACGTGTTTGTGCTTTATTGTGCTTGTGTTTGATTGTACTTTCCTTATGCGGTCGCCTTTGTTATATAAATAATAATGAGTCTCGAATTGGCATGAATGATTGACAGCTGCTTTTGCGTTCAACCAAATTCGTACCTCGCACCTAATTAATCGACTCCCCTATTTGGGTGGAGCGAGAGCTTCTTGCTCTGTGCGGCATCCATGCGTTCTCCTATCTGGGTAGAACGTGGGTAAATTAATATCTGCTTCCAATTGGGTTCTACTGGCGTCATTTTGCGCTACTTTGTACATCTGTGTGACCATTGACAACGTTTCGGCATCTTTTGTGCCTTCCTCAGGTCTGGCACACAGGAATTGTCCCTAAATTTAGTTTAGTTTAATTGCATGGGGAGCTGCTTCCTCCTCCATGGCCGCATCGAGACTGAGAGCTATCTGCTCCAAATGGTCCTTTTATAGCGAGTTGCTTTTATTTTAGGAAAATATTTTTCTTTCACTTAATTTAGCGTAATACATTTTTGTTTTATTTGCAGGCACCATTGGGCGTGGAATTGCGATCTCCAGCATAGGTAAGTACAATTTCTTTGTTTTAGGTAAGTATTATTGTTTTTTAATTACATTTTCTTTGTTTTGGGTAAGTATCATTGTTTTTTAATTACATTTTCTTTGTTTTGGGTAAGTATTATTGTTTTTTAATTACATTTTCTTTGTTTTGGGTAAGTATTATTGTTTTTTAATTACAGTAAATATTAACTTTTAGCTTCTTTTTGATCTTGAATGCTTTTTTGCAATTGTTTACGTTCAAATTTGTGATTACGTTCAAATTTTTGACTTGTACATTTTTTTGTTTTGTATATTTTTGTATTTCCTGTTCAAATTTTTGACTTGTTTATTTTTAAATTGCAGATTGACGAGTTTGTCTTAGTTGGAAATGGGGCTAGGGTTAGGGTTAGGGTTTGGATTAGGGTTAGGGTTAGGGTTAGGATTAGGATTAGGGATAGGGTAGGATTGGGGCTGGGGTAGGACCAGTATAGGGAACAGCACACAAACGAGGCAGGAGCACAAAGAAAGCTGGAAACGCGGGGGCGGCAAAGGAGGTGGCACAGGCGAGTTAGGATGAGGTAAAGAGTTCCTCCCCCGAAGGAGAGGAACAAAGGCACGGTCCTACCATCCCGGACCGCACCCCACGAAGCTCCCGAACTTCCTGCCCGCTGTGGCTGCACCAGTCATACTGGCCAGGACACATTTGGGCTTAATAAAGATCTTGTTTGATCTTGACACGTGTTTGTGCTTTATTGTGCTTGTGTTTGATTGTACTTTCCTTATGCGGTCGCCTTTGTTATATAAATAATAATGAGTCTCGAATTGGCATGAATGATTGACAGCTGCTTTTGCGTTCAACCAAATTCGTACCTCGCACCTAATTAATCGACTCCCCTATTTGGGTGGAGCGAGAGCTTCTTGCTCTGTGCGGCATCCATGCGTTCTCCTATCTGGGTAGAACGTGGGTAAATTAATATCTGCTTCCAATTGGGTTCTACTGGCGTCATTTTGCGCTACTTTGTACATCTGTGTGACCATTGACAACGTTTCGGCATCTTTTGTGCCTTCCTCAGGTCTGGCACACAGGAATTGTCCCTAAATTTAGTTTAGTTTAATTGCATGGGGAGCTGCTTCCTCCTCCATGGCCGCATCGAGACTGAGAGCTATCTGCTCCAAATGGTCCTTTTATAGCGAGTTGCTTTTATTTTAGGAAAATATTTTTCTTTCACTTAATTTAGCGTAATACATTTTTGTTTTATTTGCAGGCACCATTGGGCGTGGAATTGCGATCTCCAGCATAGGTAAGTACAATTTCTTTGTTTTAGGTAAGTATTATTGTTTTTTAATTACATTTTCTTTGTTTTGGGTAAGTATCATTGTTTTTTAATTACATTTTCTTTGTTTTGGGTAAGTATTATTGTTTTTTAATTACATTTTCTTTGTTTTGGGTAAGTATTATTGTTTTTTAATTACAGTAAATATTAACTTTTAGCTTCTTTTTGATCTTGAATGCTTTTTTGCAATTGTTTACGTTCAAATTTGTGATTACGTTCAAATTTTTGACTTGTACATTTTTTTGTTTTGTATATTTTTGTATTTCCTGTTCAAATTTTTGACTTGTTTATTTTTAAATTGCAGATTGACGAGTTTGTCTTAGTTGGAAATGGGGCTAGGGTTAGGGTTAGGGTTTGGATTAGGGTTAGGGTTAGGGTTAGGATTAGGATTAGGGATAGGGTAGGATTGGGGCTGGGGTAGGACCAGTATAGGGAACAGCACACAAACGAGGCAGGAGCACAAAGAAAGCTGGAAACGCGGGGGCGGCAAAGGAGGTGGCACAGGCGAGTTAGGATGAGGTAAAGAGTTCCTCCCCCGAAGGAGAGGAACAAAGGCACGGTCCTACCATCCCGGACCGCACCCCACGAAGCTCCCGAACTTCCTGCCCGCTGTGGCTGCACCAGTCATACTGGCCAGGACACATTTGGGCTTAATAAAGATCTTGTTTGATCTTGACACGTGTTTGTGCTTTATTGTGCTTGTGTTTGATTGTACTTTCCTTATGCGGTCGCCTTTGTTATATAAATAATAATGAGTCTCGAATTGGCATGAATGATTGACAGCTGCTTTTGCGTTCAACCAAATTCGTACCTCGCACCTAATTAATCGACTCCCCTATTTGGGTGGAGCGAGAGCTTCTTGCTCTGTGCGGCATCCATGCGTTCTCCTATCTGGGTAGAACGTGGGTAAATTAATATCTGCTTCCAATTGGGTTCTACTGGCGTCATTTTGCGCTACTTTGTACATCTGTGTGACCATTGACAACGTTTCGGCATCTTTTGTGCCTTCCTCAGGTCTGGCACACAGGAATTGTCCCTAAATTTAGTTTAGTTTAATTGCATGGGGAGCTGCTTCCTCCTCCATGGCCGCATCGAGACTGAGAGCTATCTGCTCCAAATGGTCCTTTTATAGCGAGTTGCTTTTATTTTAGGAAAATATTTTTCTTTCACTTAATTTAGCGTAATACATTTTTGTTTTATTTGCAGGCACCATTGGGCGTGGAATTGCGATCTCCAGCATAGGTAAGTACAATTTCTTTGTTTTAGGTAAGTATTATTGTTTTTTAATTACATTTTCTTTGTTTTGGGTAAGTATCATTGTTTTTTAATTACATTTTCTTTGTTTTGGGTAAGTATTATTGTTTTTTAATTACATTTTCTTTGTTTTGGGTAAGTATTATTGTTTTTTAATTACAGTAAATATTAACTTTTAGCTTCTTTTTGATCTTGAATGCTTTTTTGCAATTGTTTACGTTCAAATTTGTGATTACGTTCAAATTTTTGACTTGTACATTTTTTTGTTTTGTATATTTTTGTATTTCCTGTTCAAATTTTTGACTTGTTTATTTTTAAATTGCAGATTGACGAGTTTGTCTTAGTTGGAAATGGGGCTAGGGTTAGGGTTAGGGTTTGGATTAGGGTTAGGGTTAGGGTTAGGATTAGGATTAGGGATAGGGTAGGATTGGGGCTGGGGTAGGACCAGTATAGGGAACAGCACACAAACGAGGCAGGAGCACAAAGAAAGCTGGAAACGCGGGGGCGGCAAAGGAGGTGGCACAGGCGAGTTAGGATGAGGTAAAGAGTTCCTCCCCCGAAGGAGAGGAACAAAGGCACGGTCCTACCATCCCGGACCGCACCCCACGAAGCTCCCGAACTTCCTGCCCGCTGTGGCTGCACCAGTCATACTGGCCAGGACACATTTGGGCTTAATAAAGATCTTGTTTGATCTTGACACGTGTTTGTGCTTTATTGTGCTTGTGTTTGATTGTACTTTCCTTATGCGGTCGCCTTTGTTATATAAATAATAATGAGTCTCGAATTGGCATGAATGATTGACAGCTGCTTTTGCGTTCAACCAAATTCGTACCTCGCACCTAATTAATCGACTCCCCTATTTGGGTGGAGCGAGAGCTTCTTGCTCTGTGCGGCATCCATGCGTTCTCCTATCTGGGTAGAACGTGGGTAAATTAATATCTGCTTCCAATTGGGTTCTACTGGCGTCATTTTGCGCTACTTTGTACATCTGTGTGACCATTGACAACGTTTCGGCATCTTTTGTGCCTTCCTCAGGTCTGGCACACAGGAATTGTCCCTAAATTTAGTTTAGTTTAATTGCATGGGGAGCTGCTTCCTCCTCCATGGCCGCATCGAGACTGAGAGCTATCTGCTCCAAATGGTCCTTTTATAGCGAGTTGCTTTTATTTTAGGAAAATATTTTTCTTTCACTTAATTTAGCGTAATACATTTTTGTTTTATTTGCAGGCACCATTGGGCGTGGAATTGCGATCTCCAGCATAGGTAAGTACAATTTCTTTGTTTTAGGTAAGTATTATTGTTTTTTAATTACATTTTCTTTGTTTTGGGTAAGTATCATTGTTTTTTAATTACATTTTCTTTGTTTTGGGTAAGTATTATTGTTTTTTAATTACATTTTCTTTGTTTTGGGTAAGTATTATTGTTTTTTAATTACAGTAAATATTAACTTTTAGCTTCTTTTTGATCTTGAATGCTTTTTTGCAATTGTTTACGTTCAAATTTGTGATTACGTTCAAATTTTTGACTTGTACATTTTTTTGTTTTGTATATTTTTGTATTTCCTGTTCAAATTTTTGACTTGTTTATTTTTAAATTGCAGATTGACGAGTTTGTCTTAGTTGGAAATGGGGCTAGGGTTAGGGTTAGGGTTTGGATTAGGGTTAGGGTTAGGGTTAGGATTAGGATTAGGGATAGGGTAGGATTGGGGCTGGGGTAGGACCAGTATAGGGAACAGCACACAAACGAGGCAGGAGCACAAAGAAAGCTGGAAACGCGGGGGCGGCAAAGGAGGTGGCACAGGCGAGTTAGGATGAGGTAAAGAGTTCCTCCCCCGAAGGAGAGGAACAAAGGCACGGTCCTACCATCCCGGACCGCACCCCACGAAGCTCCCGAACTTCCTGCCCGCTGTGGCTGCACCAGTCATACTGGCCAGGACACATTTGGGCTTAATAAAGATCTTGTTTGATCTTGACACGTGTTTGTGCTTTATTGTGCTTGTGTTTGATTGTACTTTCCTTATGCGGTCGCCTTTGTTATATAAATAATAATGAGTCTCGAATTGGCATGAATGATTGACAGCTGCTTTTGCGTTCAACCAAATTCGTACCTCGCACCTAATTAATCGACTCCCCTATTTGGGTGGAGCGAGAGCTTCTTGCTCTGTGCGGCATCCATGCGTTCTCCTATCTGGGTAGAACGTGGGTAAATTAATATCTGCTTCCAATTGGGTTCTACTGGCGTCATTTTGCGCTACTTTGTACATCTGTGTGACCATTGACAACGTTTCGGCATCTTTTGTGCCTTCCTCAGGTCTGGCACACAGGAATTGTCCCTAAATTTAGTTTAGTTTAATTGCATGGGGAGCTGCTTCCTCCTCCATGGCCGCATCGAGACTGAGAGCTATCTGCTCCAAATGGTCCTTTTATAGCGAGTTGCTTTTATTTTAGGAAAATATTTTTCTTTCACTTAATTTAGCGTAATACATTTTTGTTTTATTTGCAGGCACCATTGGGCGTGGAATTGCGATCTCCAGCATAGGTAAGTACAATTTCTTTGTTTTAGGTAAGTATTATTGTTTTTTAATTACATTTTCTTTGTTTTGGGTAAGTATCATTGTTTTTTAATTACATTTTCTTTGTTTTGGGTAAGTATTATTGTTTTTTAATTACATTTTCTTTGTTTTGGGTAAGTATTATTGTTTTTTAATTACAGTAAATATTAACTTTTAGCTTCTTTTTGATCTTGAATGCTTTTTTGCAATTGTTTACGTTCAAATTTGTGATTACGTTCAAATTTTTGACTTGTACATTTTTTTGTTTTGTATATTTTTGTATTTCCTGTTCAAATTTTTGACTTGTTTATTTTTAAATTGCAGATTGACGAGTTTGTCTTAGTTGGAAATGGGGCTAGGGTTAGGGTTAGGGTTTGGATTAGGGTTAGGGTTAGGGTTAGGATTAGGATTAGGGATAGGGTAGGATTGGGGCTGGGGTAGGACCAGTATAGGGAACAGCACACAAACGAGGCAGGAGCACAAAGAAAGCTGGAAACGCGGGGGCGGCAAAGGAGGTGGCACAGGCGAGTTAGGATGAGGTAAAGAGTTCCTCCCCCGAAGGAGAGGAACAAAGGCACGGTCCTACCATCCCGGACCGCACCCCACGAAGCTCCCGAACTTCCTGCCCGCTGTGGCTGCACCAGTCATACTGGCCAGGACACATTTGGGCTTAATAAAGATCTTGTTTGATCTTGACACGTGTTTGTGCTTTATTGTGCTTGTGTTTGATTGTACTTTCCTTATGCGGTCGCCTTTGTTATATAAATAATAATGAGTCTCGAATTGGCATGAATGATTGACAGCTGCTTTTGCGTTCAACCAAATTCGTACCTCGCACCTAATTAATCGACTCCCCTATTTGGGTGGAGCGAGAGCTTCTTGCTCTGTGCGGCATCCATGCGTTCTCCTATCTGGGTAGAACGTGGGTAAATTAATATCTGCTTCCAATTGGGTTCTACTGGCGTCATTTTGCGCTACTTTGTACATCTGTGTGACCATTGACAACGTTTCGGCATCTTTTGTGCCTTCCTCAGGTCTGGCACACAGGAATTGTCCCTAAATTTAGTTTAGTTTAATTGCATGGGGAGCTGCTTCCTCCTCCATGGCCGCATCGAGACTGAGAGCTATCTGCTCCAAATGGTCCTTTTATAGCGAGTTGCTTTTATTTTAGGAAAATATTTTTCTTTCACTTAATTTAGCGTAATACATTTTTGTTTTATTTGCAGGCACCATTGGGCGTGGAATTGCGATCTCCAGCATAGGTAAGTACAATTTCTTTGTTTTAGGTAAGTATTATTGTTTTTTAATTACATTTTCTTTGTTTTGGGTAAGTATCATTGTTTTTTAATTACATTTTCTTTGTTTTGGGTAAGTATTATTGTTTTTTAATTACATTTTCTTTGTTTTGGGTAAGTATTATTGTTTTTTAATTACAGTAAATATTAACTTTTAGCTTCTTTTTGATCTTGAATGCTTTTTTGCAATTGTTTACGTTCAAATTTGTGATTACGTTCAAATTTTTGACTTGTACATTTTTTTGTTTTGTATATTTTTGTATTTCCTGTTCAAATTTTTGACTTGTTTATTTTTAAATTGCAGATTGACGAGTTTGTCTTAGTTGGAAATGGGGCTAGGGTTAGGGTTAGGGTTTGGATTAGGGTTAGGGTTAGGGTTAGGATTAGGATTAGGGATAGGGTAGGATTGGGGCTGGGGTAGGACCAGTATAGGGAACAGCACACAAACGAGGCAGGAGCACAAAGAAAGCTGGAAACGCGGGGGCGGCAAAGGAGGTGGCACAGGCGAGTTAGGATGAGGTAAAGAGTTCCTCCCCCGAAGGAGAGGAACAAAGGCACGGTCCTACCATCCCGGACCGCACCCCACGAAGCTCCCGAACTTCCTGCCCGCTGTGGCTGCACCAGTCATACTGGCCAGGACACATTTGGGCTTAATAAAGATCTTGTTTGATCTTGACACGTGTTTGTGCTTTATTGTGCTTGTGTTTGATTGTACTTTCCTTATGCGGTCGCCTTTGTTATATAAATAATAATGAGTCTCGAATTGGCATGAATGATTGACAGCTGCTTTTGCGTTCAACCAAATTCGTACCTCGCACCTAATTAATCGACTCCCCTATTTGGGTGGAGCGAGAGCTTCTTGCTCTGTGCGGCATCCATGCGTTCTCCTATCTGGGTAGAACGTGGGTAAATTAATATCTGCTTCCAATTGGGTTCTACTGGCGTCATTTTGCGCTACTTTGTACATCTGTGTGACCATTGACAACGTTTCGGCATCTTTTGTGCCTTCCTCAGGTCTGGCACACAGGAATTGTCCCTAAATTTAGTTTAGTTTAATTGCATGGGGAGCTGCTTCCTCCTCCATGGCCGCATCGAGACTGAGAGCTATCTGCTCCAAATGGTCCTTTTATAGCGAGTTGCTTTTATTTTAGGAAAATATTTTTCTTTCACTTAATTTAGCGTAATACATTTTTGTTTTATTTGCAGGCACCATTGGGCGTGGAATTGCGATCTCCAGCATAGGTAAGTACAATTTCTTTGTTTTAGGTAAGTATTATTGTTTTTTAATTACATTTTCTTTGTTTTGGGTAAGTATCATTGTTTTTTAATTACATTTTCTTTGTTTTGGGTAAGTATTATTGTTTTTTAATTACATTTTCTTTGTTTTGGGTAAGTATTATTGTTTTTTAATTACAGTAAATATTAACTTTTAGCTTCTTTTTGATCTTGAATGCTTTTTTGCAATTGTTTACGTTCAAATTTGTGATTACGTTCAAATTTTTGACTTGTACATTTTTTTGTTTTGTATATTTTTGTATTTCCTGTTCAAATTTTTGACTTGTTTATTTTTAAATTGCAGATTGACGAGTTTGTCTTAGTTGGAAATGGGGCTAGGGTTAGGGTTAGGGTTTGGATTAGGGTTAGGGTTAGGGTTAGGATTAGGATTAGGGATAGGGTAGGATTGGGGCTGGGGTAGGACCAGTATAGGGAACAGCACACAAACGAGGCAGGAGCACAAAGAAAGCTGGAAACGCGGGGGCGGCAAAGGAGGTGGCACAGGCGAGTTAGGATGAGGTAAAGAGTTCCTCCCCCGAAGGAGAGGAACAAAGGCACGGTCCTACCATCCCGGACCGCACCCCACGAAGCTCCCGAACTTCCTGCCCGCTGTGGCTGCACCAGTCATACTGGCCAGGACACATTTGGGCTTAATAAAGATCTTGTTTGATCTTGACACGTGTTTGTGCTTTATTGTGCTTGTGTTTGATTGTACTTTCCTTATGCGGTCGCCTTTGTTATATAAATAATAATGAGTCTCGAATTGGCATGAATGATTGACAGCTGCTTTTGCGTTCAACCAAATTCGTACCTCGCACCTAATTAATCGACTCCCCTATTTGGGTGGAGCGAGAGCTTCTTGCTCTGTGCGGCATCCATGCGTTCTCCTATCTGGGTAGAACGTGGGTAAATTAATATCTGCTTCCAATTGGGTTCTACTGGCGTCATTTTGCGCTACTTTGTACATCTGTGTGACCATTGACAACGTTTCGGCATCTTTTGTGCCTTCCTCAGGTCTGGCACACAGGAATTGTCCCTAAATTTAGTTTAGTTTAATTGCATGGGGAGCTGCTTCCTCCTCCATGGCCGCATCGAGACTGAGAGCTATCTGCTCCAAATGGTCCTTTTATAGCGAGTTGCTTTTATTTTAGGAAAATATTTTTCTTTCACTTAATTTAGCGTAATACATTTTTGTTTTATTTGCAGGCACCATTGGGCGTGGAATTGCGATCTCCAGCATAGGTAAGTACAATTTCTTTGTTTTAGGTAAGTTTTGTATTGTGTTTTTTAATTACTTTTCTTTGTGTTTCGGGTATGTATCGATTGTTTTTAATTACTTTTCTTGTTTTGGGGAAGGGGGGGGGGTATTATGGTTTTGGAATTACTTTTCGTTGTTTTGGGTATGTATTATTGTTTTTTAATTACAGTAAATATTAACTTTTAGCTTCTTTTTGATCTTGAATGCTTTTTTGCAATTGTTTACGTTCAAATTTGTGATTACGTTCAAATTTTTGACTTGTACATTTTTTTGTTTTGTATATTTTTGTATTTCCTGTTCAAATTTTTGACTTGTTTATTTTTAAATTGCAGATTGACGAGTTTGTCTTAGTTGGAAATGGGGCTAGGGTTAGGGTTAGGGTTTGGATTAGGGTTAGGGTTAGGATTAGGATTAGGGATAGGGTAGGATTGGGGCTGGGGTAGGACCAGTATAGGGAACAGCACACAAACGAGGCAGGAGCACAAAGAAAGCTGGAAACGCGGGGGCGGCAAAGGAGGTGGCACAGGCGAGTTAGGATGAGGTAAAGAGTTCCTCCCCCGAAGGAGAGGAACAAAGGCACGGTCCTACCATCCCGGACCGCACCCCACGAAGCTCCCGAACTTCCTGCCCGCTGTGGCTGCACCAGTCATACTGGCCAGGACACATTTGGGCTTAATAAAGATCTTGTTTGATCTTGACACGTGTTTGTGCTTTATTGTGCTTGTGTTTGATTGTACTTTCCTTATGCGGTCGCCTTTGTTATATAAATAATAATGAGTCTCGAATTGGCATGAATGATTGACAGCTGCTTTTGCGTTCAACCAAATTCGTACCTCGCACCTAATTAATCGACTCCCCTATTTGGGTGGAGCGAGAGCTTCTTGCTCTGTGCGGCATCCATGCGTTCTCCTATCTGGGTAGAACGTGGGTAAATTAATATCTGCTTCCAATTGGGTTCTACTGGCGTCATTTTGCGCTACTTTGTACATCTGTGTGACCATTGACAACGTTTCGGCATCTTTTGTGCCTTCCTCAGGTCTGGCACACAGGAATTGTCCCTAAATTTAGTTTAGTTTAATTGCATGGGGAGCTGCTTCCTCCTCCATGGCCGCATCGAGACTGAGAGCTATCTGCTCCAAATGGTCCTTTTATAGCGAGTTGCTTTTATTTTAGGAAAATATTTTTCTTTCACTTAATTTAGCGTAATACATTTTTGTTTTATTTGCAGGCACCATTGGGCGTGGAATTGCGATCTCCAGCATAGGTAAGTACAATTTCTTTGTTTTAGGTAAGTATTATTGTTTTTTAATTACATTTTCTTTGTTTTGGGTAAGTATCATTGTTTTTTAATTACATTTTCTTTGTTTTGGGTAAGTATTATTGTTTTTTAATTACATTTTCTTTGTTTTGGGTAAGTATTATTGTTTTTTAATTACAGTAAATATTAACTTTTAGCTTCTTTTTGATCTTGAATGCTTTTTTGCAATTGTTTACGTTCAAATTTGTGATTACGTTCAAATTTTTGACTTGTACATTTTTTTGTTTTGTATATTTTTGTATTTCCTGTTCAAATTTTTGACTTGTTTATTTTTAAATTGCAGATTGACGAGTTTGTCTTAGTTGGAAATGGGGCTAGGGTTAGGGTTAGGGTTTGGATTAGGGTTAGGGTTAGGGTTAGGATTAGGATTAGGGATAGGGTAGGATTGGGGCTGGGGTAGGACCAGTATAGGGAACAGCACACAAACGAGGCAGGAGCACAAAGAAAGCTGGAAACGCGGGGGCGGCAAAGGAGGTGGCACAGGCGAGTTAGGATGAGGTAAAGAGTTCCTCCCCCGAAGGAGAGGAACAAAGGCACGGTCCTACCATCCCGGACCGCACCCCACGAAGCTCCCGAACTTCCTGCCCGCTGTGGCTGCACCAGTCATACTGGCCAGGACACATTTGGGCTTAATAAAGATCTTGTTTGATCTTGACACGTGTTTGTGCTTTATTGTGCTTGTGTTTGATTGTACTTTCCTTATGCGGTCGCCTTTGTTATATAAATAATAATGAGTCTCGAATTGGCATGAATGATTGACAGCTGCTTTTGCGTTCAACCAAATTCGTACCTCGCACCTAATTAATCGACTCCCCTATTTGGGTGGAGCGAGAGCTTCTTGCTCTGTGCGGCATCCATGCGTTCTCCTATCTGGGTAGAACGTGGGTAAATTAATATCTGCTTCCAATTGGGTTCTACTGGCGTCATTTTGCGCTACTTTGTACATCTGTGTGACCATTGACAACGTTTCGGCATCTTTTGTGCCTTCCTCAGGTCTGGCACACAGGAATTGTCCCTAAATTTAGTTTAGTTTAATTGCATGGGGAGCTGCTTCCTCCTCCATGGCCGCATCGAGACTGAGAGCTATCTGCTCCAAATGGTCCTTTTATAGCGAGTTGCTTTTATTTTAGGAAAATATTTTTCTTTCACTTAATTTAGCGTAATACATTTTTGTTTTATTTGCAGGCACCATTGGGCGTGGAATTGCGATCTCCAGCATAGGTAAGTACAATTTCTTTGTTTTAGGTAAGTATTATTGTTTTTTAATTACATTTTCTTTGTTTTGGGTAAGTATCATTGTTTTTTAATTACATTTTCTTTGTTTTGGGTAAGTATTATTGTTTTTTAATTACATTTTCTTTGTTTTGGGTAAGTATTATTGTTTTTTAATTACAGTAAATATTAACTTTTAGCTTCTTTTTGATCTTGAATGCTTTTTTGCAATTGTTTACGTTCAAATTTGTGATTACGTTCAAATTTTTGACTTGTACATTTTTTTGTTTTGTATATTTTTGTATTTCCTGTTCAAATTTTTGACTTGTTTATTTTTAAATTGCAGATTGACGAGTTTGTCTTAGTTGGAAATGGGGCTAGGGTTAGGGTTAGGGTTTGGATTAGGGTTAGGGTTAGGGTTAGGATTAGGATTAGGGATAGGGTAGGATTGGGGCTGGGG